>NW_024962252.1:41127924-41395775 GCF_019238085.1 Lagopus leucura | reverse complement strand
GTAGTAAGTAAAACTTGTAGAGTTATTCTGCTGATGCTTCTGATTTACAGCAGGTTTTTTCATGCTTATAGAACAACCTTTACAGATGTTTAAATGGGAAGAAATAACTATAATCAATACTTTCTCATTGTTACACATTGCTTTTAATCCTGGCTTTTTTATTAACGGTTCTCTGCTGATGCTTTATTAATTTTCTTTCGCTTGTGCAATGCACGCTCAGTACTGTTTCTGGATATCATGATTTCAATAGAACAAACCAGAACACTGGTGTTTAAACTGAACGTGTGATAGAGATGTTAATTTCCTCTCCACTACCCTTTAATGACAATAACTTAATTTCTCTGTGTGTTTTTAATTAATGTGCTCCCCTGCATCACTACCATTGTTTTAATTTTGTTCCTCTGAAAACATATGGATGTTTTTCTGGATTTAGTAATTAGTGACCAGACATTGCTATCAGCACACAATTCTAATTCTTTCCCAGAGAGGTGTTCCTTCTTCTGCTTAGTTTTTGGTTTTTTATTTTTTTGTTGTTTTTTTTTTTTTTTTTCCTGAAAGTCTCAGAGTTTCTGCTCTTGATTATGGACTAATTCAATCCTGGGGGGAAATTCATTGGTCTTGGTTGGGAGTGCCGTAAAGTCCCAAAAGCCCAGCATTGTTTAGTACACTGACTCAGATGTTTTGAATATGAATTTAGACCTGTGTATAATGCACATAAATTTATATCAATAAACAAATTTGTTCTCAGAGTTCATTTTGGAAATATGGAAGCTAAAGTAATTGCTAATCACCATTAAAAATGAAATTATCTGAAAGTGTTCAAATTAGGAAGGAGAAGAAAAATATTAAAATGGTATTTTATTTTTTAGGCCTTTTGTATAAGATATACTGTGTAAGTTGCTGAAAGTTGTGGCAGTGTTAATCATCATATCAATGTATCCTAATCTATGTTGATTTAGCTACACTTTGAATTTGTGCCAGCCCATCCATTTTATCTTATAAGCGAAGGCAACACAGAGAAAAAAAAAAAACAACTGACCTATAAAATGGTCTTAAGGTCACTCTGTTATCTGTCTTGGTCTTTCATGCTTTACTGAGTGGTAACTTTTGATGATTAATAGTAATAAATAATGTGCTTCCACAGGCCATAGAGACCCACCTCATTCGAAAATCAAGTAGTGGACTGATATACATCGCTGAGTGGAAGGGTGGACTGCTCGAACACAAGATGGGACATCTGACTTGTTTTGCTGGAGGCATGTTTGCTCTAGGAGCGGATGGAGCACCCAGTGACAAGACAGGCCATCACATTGAGCTTGGTGCTGAAATTGCTAGAACTTGCCATGAATCTTATGATCGTACAAGTAAGTACAGTATCAGAGAGTTTGGTTTTATGAAGGCAGCCATCAGTGTTTAATTCACAGTGGTGAATAAAAGCTGAATCATTGCAAAAACTCTTCATCCTTTCCCTGATAAAATGCTGCTTTGATTCAGAAGTAACTTAAAGAATGGATGCTTTGTTTCATAAGTTATTTCTGTACATCTGAATTATAGCTACTCACTGTAGTAACTAGCATTACAGCTTTTTTTTCCATGTTACCAATTTCTTCATAGCCAAATATAAGTGAGGGAGGGGATCTGTTCATTTGTGCATCATTACTTATGCTTTATGTGCAAAAAACATATTCTCAATTCTATTGGTACACTATTGCAAACAAAGGACTGCACAAAGAAAGTGAATCTCTATGCAGGAAATTTCTTTGGATTCTTTCATCTTATAAAAATACCCCTGGCAGCATTTCAGATCCTAGAGTGTATTATCAAGTTTAACAGAGAAAAATGAATATCCTCGTCTTTTAAGGAAAACCAAATATGTTGCTAATTATATAAAATTGCTCAGAATGCAAATGTTAACATTGCTGTTCAAACTGGATCTGCTGTTTAAGGCATTGATAAAAAATAGCTCTTGAGCACTGTGAATTATTTGCAAAATATTAGAAAAAGAAGCTGCTGTAGTATCTGTCAAAAATTATAAACATTTTAGGTAGCATGCCTTGTGTGGTATGAAATTATAGTTAATTTGGCAGGTTACATGATTTGAAACCTTTGAATGCCTTTACTTCAGCATATGTTTTTATATTGGGTAGGTATGAAACTGGGGCCAGAAGCGTTCAGATTTGATGGTGGAGTTGAGGCCATTGCTACAAGACAAAATGAAAAATACTACATCCTACGACCTGAAGTCATAGAGACCTACATGTACATGTGGCGACTTACTCATGACCCAAAGTACAGGCAGTGGGCATGGGAAGCTGTAGAGGTAATGTTCTAGAGGATTCTTTTCTTACTAAATTCTAGTATCTTGTTATGTGAGCTATCGAACAAAATCTGGATTTTACTTAGCAGTTGAAGAGTAAGTAATCATTTTAAATCAGTAATATCAACTCACATTTCCAGAGATTTACTAAATGAAATAAGATAATTTTGATTGACTCATCTCCTGTTTGTATTTTATACCTGAAAAATAGCTTGCGATTTTTCTTTATTAAATATTTCCCTGATCAAAGTCATATTTGAATGTTCTGCTCAAAATGCTGAGTATTGCTGCATGTGAACGGAAAGTGAAAATATGATGTATTTGAGTCCTGGACATGGAAATAAGTTCTATGAAGTGTATTTTCTATAGTATAGGGATGGGATCAGGAAAGCCAAGGTGCAGATGGAATTGAACTTGGTGAGGAACGTGAAAAACAACAAGAAGAGATTCTTTAGATACACTGGGCAGAAAAGACAGGCAAAGGGGATTGTATCCCATCTAAGAAATGGGAAGTGAGAGCTGGCCTCCTCAGACGTGGAGAAGGCTGAGGCAGTTAAAGAGTTCTTTGCCTTGTTCTTCATGGCCAGTCAGGCTTCTCATGCCTTTTGTATTCTTTAATCAATCTTACTGTTGGACGTGAATACCATAGGAGTTACCTTATTTGGTCCTCCAGGCATGGGCTTATATTATGCTTCCAGAGTTCACTTGTTTTCTCCTCACATTGATGTTGCACTTCTTAAAGGATCTGCCTATCACTCTTTGTCTGAGATTTTTAAGTGGACTGAGACCTTATGAGAAGATTAAGGAGGCTAAAGAGTACTAATTTTGTGGCTCTATATTCTAAAGAAAAATACAAAGAAAGAAATCAAAACTCTTCACAGTGTTTTCTTACCAATGACCCCTGAGTCCTTTGCAGACCTATTGCCTTCTGGGATTTTAAAACCATTCTGTTTGTCAGTTTGTCCAACACATCTTTCTTCTAGGAATTTATGATTGTAACTCTTCAGAATGGCCTTCTAGTAGACATGGAAGCTTGCTCTACAGTCAGGAAAGAATACATTAACTTGTTGCACAATTACCTGTCCCTGTGAGACCGTACTGGAGAGCTATTACTGCATTACAATTCCATGTACCTGGCTGCAACATGACATCTGCAGCTACCTGGCTCCCCATAGAGCAACAAAAATCTGTAATTGTACTCTATATTCACTCTTTGAGATACTGAATGTATCTCAAACTTGTGCAAAAAGAGCATTTCAATTTTGGTTATTGGATACTCTTGAGGAATAAAATGCGTGATAAAATCAGCTCTCCATAGTGAAACTATACTAATTTCCAACTCTTTATTTCTTGCATATTCTGTGCAATTCTATATCTACAGTCAACACTCTATTTAGCTAGGTAGGGTGTAGATTTAGGATGATGTGTTTACTATCTTCAGGTGTTAGCTGTATATGTCTTTAAATGACATGTTGCTAAGTTACTGATTCCAAATCTCTTTTTTTTTTTTTTTTCCTCTCCAAAAGCCTCTACTATAGAGTGCTGTTCCCATATTTCCTTCTTTCCTAACACCATCCATATGCTTACATTTTCGTACTGGATTCTTCCCAGACAGATTATAATTGAAATGTTTAAAATCACTGTTTATGGAAGTCATCCCACTAGGCTTCAGCAGTGTCAAGTGCACAGTGTTCCTTCTCCATATGCTTTTCCTGACTCATTGTTGCTGCCCACAATGTTAATATTGTTATAAACAATTACAATGTTTTCCTTATTATTATTCTTTACCCTGATTCAGTTTGTTTGTGTTTATTTCAAGTTTGTATACTTATTTACCTTCTTATTGATCTCCCTATGTTCCTTGTTTAACATTCTTGTGGCTACTTTAGTCTAGCTCTAAAGTAATGGTTTAGAGCCCATCTATGGCAAATGCAGCTGGTTTCATTCTGTGCAGGCCCATCTTCCATTGTCTTAATGTACAGCTGCATGTTTCACAAAAACAGATCTTGCAGAAGCTATACAGTCATCTGTAGGTTTCAAATATTTTCTTTTTCTCTTTGATGTTTCTAGCTCATACAGCTCCACTTCATGTTGCTTTTTTTTTTTTTTTTTTGGTTCCAGCATGTGTCATGATAGTTTACCACAACTACTTCACAAGTCCATAGAATTACTAAGGTTGGAAGTGACCTCCAGTGATCACCCAGTCCAACTATTCATCTACCACTAGTATTTCCCCACTAAATCATGTCCCTTTGTGTAGCATATAAATGTTTCTTGAACACCTTCAGTTCTGCTCACTCTTGCTCATTCTTACACCGGAGGACACATCACTCCGTCCTTGTGTTCCCTACCCACTGAATATGGGAATTCCAGTTACCAGCACTGTTTTCATTAAGAGAAAGCAGAGACCTAAAAAAAAAAAAAAAAAGAAAAAAAGGAGGGGTAACAATCAGTCCATTTGCTGTAGTCTGAAAATGCTGAGTTTTAGGTATTTCATGTCCTTTTTCAGCTCATGACACTGACAGTAATAATTCATGTTTGTTTTCTAGTCCCCATGCAGTAAGAGGCTTCACCTGTGCCATGATCATGAACTGTTAAACTCTACAACACAGAATACATCTATTTTTTTCATTCTCTAACTTTCATAGTCTGAAAAAAACACTCTTGTCTCTCCAATTTTTTTTTGTACTCTGGAGGCTTGCTTTCCTGCCTCAGTTTGTCCAAGATTGTTTTGTATGTACTTCAGTTTCTGGAGAAAATGCAATGATGACCAATAGCAAAATCCACTTCTACTGAGTCAGAAAGATTTTATCAGCTTAGCTCATGAATGTCTCCCTTTCTGCATTATAATTATGGCACATTTTGAATTCATAGCACTTCCTTTGTTTTTTTCTTTTATGAGACTTTGAGACTGACAGCTGGTTCCCACTTTATTTATGTTTTCCATTACTAGCATAACTGAAGTGAGCCACTCTCATTTTCCAAGGTCTACTAATTTAAAATGTGTTAAGTCAATTCTCCTCACCTACCACTGATGCACTGTAAGTATGAATGTCACTATTCTGAAATGGAAGGCACAGGAGCAAAAGGACATTCCTGCCAGATAAAGAGTGACTACAACAACAAATATATTTTTTGTGCTGCTAATACCAGATGTTAACATATTTTTCCCATTAGTGTAGTGCAAAGTAGCTTTCAGGGGTAAGATGATCCACATTTGCACAAAGCAGATACCACCAAAGGGCCAAAATGGTGCAAGTTAATCTCTTATTTTTTGTCGCAGCAGTGTATTCAGTTGTGTGTATGGTATCTCTCTACAATTAACTCTGGTGATCCTCATGAGGAAAGCTCTAACTACATGTTAGAGCATATAAACCCCAAAAAGTAATTTGTTTTATTTTGCTTCACTCTGATTAGAATGCAGATGCTTCCTTGAATACTAGCTTTATCCTTCAAGTTCTCCTTCTGCTGGGCCTCAGAAAACATAATCTTGTGTTTGACATTGAAAATCCAGGCACAGATTCAGCATTTTGAATTCATTGCAGGTTCAAGTAGATGAGAGAAAAGGAATACCAGCCAGGGGAAATTACTTGTTTAAACTTAAGTATATTTGTCACTTAGTAAAACTGTCCAGGAAAATTAAAGAACCTAAACACACAGAGAGAAGAAAAATAGGCCTGTTATATTTTAAAGGGTCTCTTCTGGAGAAAAATGTCTTTTACATGTACAATAGGCAGCTTACTCTCAGTGAAAGCTATAGAGAGCCTGATGTGCAAGCTAAATATATGCAGATAGCTAACCATACCTCCAGCATCGAGGAAATACAGGATATCTACTCACAGCAAGACACAGATCTTGAACAGCTTTTAGAGCAGGCGGAGGTGATAGATACTTCAGTAATCATTAGTGACGTTTAGTCCCATCTTTCATCAGAAAACACTTATTCTGCCTGCTTGCTTTTTTTCGGGTGTATCCTTCTGCCTTTTCATTAGTTTTTGCTATATGTGATTTGAAATACAGAGCAGAATTTTCACGAAGAAAATCTGTACATCTCATAGTCACTTCAGTGATATTTGTAATAAATTCAGAAATGGAGGAACTAGCTGTCTAATGGGATTAGAGCCTTTCATATCCTTCTCGGGGTTTTTATGAAGCTCCAGGTATTTCTGCTTGAATGTTGTTACTCCCATGCCTATTTTCACAGTGAGCAGTATGTTGCAGAGGAGGGTGGTCCTGAATAGATATAGTCAGCCATCATGTTTACTGTCATTTTCCTTGTGAGAAATTATTTAGAAGTAAAAACTATTTGGACCTGCTTTTGAATAATGAGTCGGTAAATTAAATCATTGTAGATTCTCTCCAGGATATTTACATTGTCTAGTCACATAGCTTTCTGCCTAACAAGAAACAAAGGTTTTTTCAGAAAGGTTATAGGACCTAAAGCAGAAAGAAATACAGTCATAGCCCAATATCAGATGTTTCCCTATCAAAAATGAAATAATTGAAAAAGAAAAACTGAAAAAAACCCTTAAGAACTTACACAAGAAATGGACAGTTGGCTTCCCCTTTCCAAAACTAAGGAAAAGAAAGGCAAAGAAAAGACTGATCTTAATCACATCATTCAATTCAATCCCAGTAAGTTGTAAGCAGTAAAATACGACCAGGAAAGGTGTCTTACAGGATCTCTGAATGCTGTACAGACAAGCCTATGACAGAGAAGGTATGCTAGCAAAAATAGAAAAAAGAAAACAATGAATAGTATACATTTCCCTCTGAAAACTGGCTTGTATTTACTTCATTTATGAATTTATCATTTTGATTCTCTTTAATGTAAAACTACATGTGTGTTTTAAAGAGATTTCTGTTCAGAGCTCTGTCTAATTTTAGCTCTTGATCAAATAAAAATTGTCAGAAACTCATGGTAGTTACAGTGTTATTTTCAAACAATGAAAAAATGACAGATTATTCATATTATTAAACTTTTTTTTTTTTCCCCTCACCTGTCTTTAGGCACTGGAAAAACACTGCAGAGTAGATGGTGGCTATTCTGGCATTAGAGATGTTTATAGTAATCATGAAAGCCATGACGATGTGCAGCAAAGTTTCTTCCTTTCGGAGACACTCAAGTAAGTTAAGAAAGTTGCTTTCATTAATATCAAGTAGCTCTGTGTATCATCTCTACAGACAAGTATTTATCATTAGTACCCTTGACATTCTTGTAACAAAATCTGACTGAAACAGTAGGGCTTTTCTTAGGTGACAGGAAGCCAAATTGCCTTTTTTTCCCCTCTTCTATGTCGGTAAAGTAAATTCTATGACTCTTGAAAATTATCTTTATTTCTGTTAAAGAAACTCAATAGCGTTTGGTGACAAATTACATCTACAAGCATTGATAGTTTCTAGTTACATATGCCAACACTAGGGAAACAAATTGAGAACGCAGAGGACGTAAGAAGCATATATCACTTTCCATTTTAAATCTGCAGAGTGAGGGGGGAAAAAAAAAGCGAAGCTGCATGGTAAGCTCATGCATCCTGTTAAGAGGAAAAAAGTAAAAGTCTTTATTATGTACCACTGTCTCCAAAATTGTTAATGGAGTGAATTAAGTTTTCTTTAGGTGATCTCCAGAGGTCTCTTCCAACTTCTGTGCTTCTGTGAAAAGCCTTCACGGAATGATGGTGATTCAGAATAAATTTTCATTTAGCAAGGAGAGTTTCACCCCTAAGTTGTCTTTACTAATCATGTTAAAGAAGCTACTACCCTGTACCATTATACTGAATAAAAGATTTATTTATTTATTTATTTATTTTGATTTACTGCTGGCTTTAATAGACCCTATCTCAATAAATGTCTATCCAATCTTTTGGTCCTAGTGCTAGGACTTAGCTTTTATTCTTCAGAATTCCTAGGCCAGATGTTTCTCTCAAAAGTAATATAGCATTGGATTATAGTATTTCCATTACTTCACCTTGATAAATTGAATATTCAGGAGGAAAATATATATACATAATTGTTATATACAGTCAAAATAGTACGTAATAACATTACAAAGGATAAAGTGGAAGTGAGATAAAGTAGTATTCAACCTTGATGACCTAAACTTATTTTTCCTCTATCAAAATAGAGGAATTGGGCTGTTGGTCTCCACTTGTTATTGCCCTTGACTCCAACCTGAGTGGAGTAGCTTTGTGCTAAACTTTATTATGCTAGAACTTAATATTTTCTGTTTTGTCAGTGGTTTCCACTGATAGATTCATCTACGGAAATCAGGCATTCATGTTCTCTTGAAAATGATTGTTGTTCCACTCTCTTGATATAGTCATATTTTGTGCTTCTTTTTTTTCTTGCCAGATACTTATATTTGCTATTTTCTGACGATGATCTTCTTCCATTTGAGCACTGGGTCTTCAACACGGAGGCTCATCCCTTCCCTATTCTTCGCAAAGAGGATGGGAGTAAAGAAGAAAAAGAAAAATAGATTGAGTTTTAACTTGTTTCATTCCTTATGTTTGTTTCCTGGACTTGGGCATGTGATTTGATTTTAAATCCTTGAGTTAAATTTGTAAATCGAATGTTTTGCAGTCTGTTTTCTTTAACAGTAAATATTTGTGAATGGACCCAGACTCATAAAACTTCAGTCATCAGCTGAACCACTTTTTAGAAGAGAAATACATCTGTCCAGATTTTGTTAGTCTGCAGTGTAATCTTGGCCAAAAAGAGCAGAGGATCTGCATGTTACTAGTTTCCAGTTATACTTTTAATTTGACTGCAAAATTTTTTCTCCTCCATGAGGAGATGTCTGCTTTAAGCTGTAATATTTTGCCATGTTGCAAAAAGCCATATTGAATTAACTATATAAAGAGCTTTTTTCTTTTTCTTTTTTTGTTCTATGTTAATTTGTTTTGTGTGTCATCCAAGACAAATATTGTAACTGTGACAGCCTCTTCTTATGCGGGTCTATCATTAAAGTAAATTATCTGATGTATTTCATTGTCAGTGAAGTCTACATAGGAATATTTTCATCTCATGCAGACACAACTCTGAAACTGCAGTATATGTTGGAGTTAGTCTCAACTAGATTTATGAGTTTAGCACATTAGTTAACACACTAGTTTTTCAAGTGTTCATTAGAATATTCCTGTAGAGTAAATAATTTCTTCCCGATTCTAAGTGGAGTTATCCTGATGCCTTTAGTCAGGCATATATAGAGTAAAAGTAAGATAATCATTTCTTATTATCATTCTTATTAGGAAAAGGAGTCTCGCCATCTTTATGTTTTTAATCTAATGGCTTTCATTTGTTTAGATGGTAAAAAGACAAAACTATTCAATGAATTTATCATTGAAGTTAAGCTGAGAATTATGCCAGAGACAATTTGGTTTTCTGTGACTTTCTCAAGCACTCAGACTGGTTCAAACTCAACACTAGTCTTTGTACTTTATTGTCACAAAGCAATTTAATGTATCTTTATGAATAAAATCAGGTATTCAGATGCCTTGAAGAAAATCTGTCTCTTCCAGAGAGGAAATTATCCAGCATAGAATTAAAACTCTGAAAGCATCTACTCTGGATTCTATAAGTGTCAGAAATGCAATATGTTGTAAAATAGTCCTTAGATTAGAAGCTTAGTTTACTGAGAAAGGTAACAGTTTTGCCAAAAATGTTTTACTTTGTGGTATCACCAAAGGAAAAAGAATCAGGCACAATTAATTCTTTCTTTTACTTAAATGTAGCTTGGAGTGTCTTACATTGTTTTGAAGTCTACAAATGTTTTTACTCAGTGAAAGGATTAATTTTATACATTTTGAGTAGAGTACAACACCTGGCTTCCCATTCTGAGAAAGTGCATTATGAACTGATTTGACTGCAACAAAACAAATGGTTCTAATCAGTTATATATTTTAAACCTTGTAAGCTGTCTATCACACGTATCCAGAGTAGCTAATCAGAGCTGAGGAAACATGGTTGTTTAGGCATTACAGAGTACATTTTACTACTTTTTTCTCTACTGATAGAGGTTTGCAGAGTAGGCTTTACTTATGTGGAATCCAAAAGCAAAGATAACATTACATTTTTATGTGTATTGGAGGCTGACCCATGAACTTTACCCTCCAGAGTGTTTAAGACAGCACTGCCTATGTGGTCCACTGCAGGCAGAGAAGACAAAGTCTGCCATGTGAGCTGCAAAAGACATTTCTACAGGGGGCAAGGCAAGAGTATCTCCAGTGACACTGATTCTTCTTTCAAAGGCCTGGCAGAGCTGTGCAGTCATACATGAAAGTTAACAGAAGAACTCCACTGAGCCTCTGCGACCCAGAGCAGGGAGAATGAGTATAAACATATATACAGCTGCCTAATATAAAGCCTGCTTGAATGGAATCTATAAGTTGGCTTGAGATTTTTTTGCTCTTCTGCATAAGTATTATTAAATATGGATTCTCTCATGTCTCAGTAACAGCGTGAGAGTAAGTGAAGAAGGAACCCTTGGCCCTCCTCTGTTGAAAAGTGGAATTCCTGCTCATGTTGGTAATCCAAAATTTGTAACTTCCAGTGAAGTACTGGAGTATTTCATTGTATTGCTTCAGAAACTGTATTTATAAAGGAGCTTTTTTTCCCCCCAACAACCGACAAATGATAGCTATCTCTCTACGTACACAATTATCTTCCCTCTTAAAAAAAGAAAAAAAATTATACTTTTGTCTTATTTATCTTTATTATGTCACCTGCTGCTGCCTACCACACGATAGCACAGGTGCTGCTATGGGCCTCGTATCAGTTAAATGACTTCAATAACTCAGACAAAAGCAATCTTTGAGAAATGCGTTTTGTAAGCCTCTTTTTTACATGTTTTTCTTAACAGTGGTATGCTTCCCCCCAGATGTGTCCAGTGATCTTGTGTTTATTTAATAAGCTTCAGAGAAACAATGGAGAGCCTGATATGCTCTTCTTGTTTCAAAAAGCAGGCAAACACAAAACTGTTGTATGCATTGGGTCCTGTGTGCTTAAGTACATGTCAGAACTGTTTACTTGTAATACAGACGTTCAGTATGAATATTTTTTAGTGTGATAGTTATGATGATTTGAAAGAGCACAAATTTGATGTGACTGGTATTGGTATTCAGGTTGTATGTACAAACTGCACTATACTGTACTTTTTGTAAACAAATGTAAGTAGACGAGAAGATTGTACAACGTGTAGATCTGCCAACTGTAAGAAAACTTTTCATAAAATGAGAATATATTTATTTTATTTTTATTTTTTTTTAATAACCCCAAAACACCAAAGCTAGTGTGATCATTTTGAAACAGTCACTACTTACCAGCCGTTGTTAGATTGCTGAGATAACATTCATTTTATTTCCCATTCACTTAACTAGCTGTGTGAAAGTGGCTAGCAATGGTTGCTTTGTGTCCCCACTCATTCATAAGACCAAAAAAAAATTGCATTATGGAGAGGTAGAATTTTTGTGTAAACACACTTGCCTATCCTCTTTCCACTTCTCTGTAGCAAAATAACACATTTAAATCTGCATATGTTAAGTCCTAAGAAATAAATCATTTTAAAAGGCAACCATACTGTTTCATGGGGAGGAAAAAAAAATGTTCTGATCATTTGTGAAATATGTATTGCATATTTGTTGACTGTACACAGATTTTTGCAATGTCCTATGGCTCACTGTTTCTATGGTGACTTCATCATACATATTTTCCATTTCTGAGACATTTAAATTGGTTTTGATTTGTGCATATTCCATTTAGTCTTCTCATCTTTATATAAATCCTGAAATTATGAAATACATAATAGATCAAGATGCTTAATTTTTAAGAACTTATATTTGTAAAAATTTCTCTAATGTGAATAAAGTCTTTTAATATATCTGTTCAACTTGTTCTAATTTTTCCTAAGTACACTGCAGAAGTAACTGCAGTAACCTGCTGCATAGCCTGGTTTGGCTGCTGTACTCATAAATTTTTATCAGCAGATTGGTTACACGCAGATTAGTACTCTGTATTTGTTTGGATCCTTTTGTTAATACTCAATTAATTTTAGCTCATAAAATCACTGCCACAAAAATCAGTTCCTAGAATTCAAAGAAATCTGTTCTCCCAAATGTATTTTGCTAGAAAGTAATGAAAGTGGGAAGCTTGGAAGTCAGACAGCAAGCAAAGCAAAGTGAAGGTCAGTCACTCAAATTCACATTGCAAAGTGCCATTTAGAAATGCCATTTAGGAACAAGTACTTGGGTTGAGATGACAAGTCTGTCAAAGAGCCCAGTGCTACACAACGCGTAATGAAACACTGTTGTTAGCCCGTGCTCCAAAGGAGAGAGGAATAGTTGTCATAAGAACTGTAACTACACTTTGTGTCAGAAGGCTGTGCCATTAACATCTCTCATCTAAACCTTGAAATAACAGCCAAGCCTCATAGATAAGCTTGTTTTCTCTGACTAGTAGAAACCGTCATTGAAAGATGATAGTAAAATAAACTGCATGATTTCACAGAACAGTCTCAGGAGCATCTATTTTTATCTAAAGACTTACTCATTGCACCTGTGCAAGTATTTTTCAGAGTAGCTATTTGATCTAGTGTTTCATTTTTCCAGCACAGCTGTGCATGCACAATCTTCATGGTGGTCAGAGAGCAGCCCCTGCCTGTAGCTGGCTTCAGGGTCACATAAAATGCTGCTTGACGAACAATTTAAACAAAAACTACTGCAGCACATGAGATGTAGATACAAGTCTAGGTTTGACTTTTGACTTTTACGTGCAGTTTTGTCTCCTGCTTGAGCAGTAATTGGATGTTTCATGTAGTTTCTTTTCTGCCAAAGGAAAGGAATTAGGACTGAGGTGACTGTTAGTCAAGATGTCAAGTGTCAAAAAGCAGACTGCCAAACCCAGGGAACAGTCTCCCAGTCTGAGAGTTCATGCATGCCTATCAGGAGAAAGCTCAAAACAAGTTTTTTGCTTCCTCTTGGCTTCATGCATTTTCACGTGTGCAAAGTGGTGACTGCCACATGTGATACAGCTGCAGAACAGGTCCAGCTAAGAGACCAGCACACTTAGCATTCAACCATGCTCAGAAACCATTGCTTTGCCTCGTTGTTATCAGCTCCACTATCTGCATCAGCTCTTACTCATCCTCTGATTAAAGTCACTGTAGATCAGCCTTCCCTTTGGAAGCCCTTCTCTGAAACTCTCATACGCTTTCCAAACTTTCTGTGCTCACCTCATGGTGGATTTGTGGTAGGTTCTTTGTCTTTCAGTTTCCACTTTGATATTTCACAGAATACTCTCATTACTGACATTTTGTCCTCTCACTTCAGTTATGCATTGCCTTCACACTATCATTCAGCATAGCACAGAGCTACTATTAGTCTTTACTACCTAACAGTACAAAAATATAAATAAATCATCAACATGATTAAATTATATTATCACATTCTGACCATTAAATGATCTATCAAGGAGTATAACCCCAGGGCACAGGGATTGGCAAGGGACGTGAAAAACAATAAGAAAACCTTCTACAGGTACATTGCCCAGAAGAGACAGGCCAAAACGGGCATACCTACTTTGGTAAATCTAAAAGGAGAACTGGCTTCAACAGATGGAGAGAAAGCTGAGGTGCTGAATGAGTTCTTCACCTCGGTCTTCACTGGTGGCCAGGATTCTAGTCTTTTTCACGTCCCTGAACCCTGCATCCCCAAACCTCTATGTGGGGACCAAGGAGGTAAATCCCTCCCCACTGTAAGGGCAGAGCAAGTCCGAGAGTGCCTCCTTAGACTGAATGAATACAAGTCTATGGGGCCAGATGGCGTGCATCCCAGGGTCCTAAAGGAGCTGGCTGAGGTGGTTGCCGAGCCGCTCTCCATCATATTTGAGAAGTCGTGGCTGTCAGGTGAGGTCCCGGATGACTGGAGGAAGGGTCACGTCACTCCCATATACAAGAAGGGGAGCAGGGAGGACCCGGGGAACTACAGGCCGGTGAGTCTCACCTCTGAGCCTGGGAAGATCATGGAACAGATCCTCCTGGACAACATGCTCGGTCACATAAAGAATGAGCATGTGATCCGAGACAGCCAGCACGGCTTCACCAAAGGAAGGTCATGCCTAACTAATCTTGTGGCCTTCTATGATGGAGTGACGGCATTGGTGGACGAAGGGAAGGCGACCGATGTCATTTACCTGGACCTGAGCAAGGCCTTTGACATGGTCCCCCACCACATCCTCATCTCCAAATTGGAGGGAAGTGGATTTGATGGGTGGACGACCCGATGGATAAGCAATTGGTTGAAAGGCCGCAGACAGAGGGTGGTGGTCAATGGCTCTATGTCCAGGTGGAGGCCGGTAACAAGTGGTGTCCCCCAAGGGTCTGTCTTGGGACCGGTGCTCTTTAACATCTTTATTAATGACATCGATGAGGGAATTGAGTGCACCCTCAGCAAGTTTGCTGACGACACCAAGCTGAGTGGTGCGGTTGATACGGTGGAAGGAAGGGATGCCATTTAGAGGGACCTCGACAGGCTGGAGGGCTGGGCTCGGGTGAACCTAATGAGGTTCAACACGGCAAAGTGCAAGGTTTTGCATTTGGGCCGGAAGAACCCCAGGCACCTGTACAGGCTGGGAGGAGCGGTCCTTGAGAGGAGCTCGGCAGAGAAGGACCTGGGGGTACTGATGGACGAGAGACTGAACATGAGCCAGCAGTGCGCTCTGGCAGCTCGAAAGGCAAATGGGATCCTGGGCTCCATCAGGAGAGGGGTGGTCAGCAGGGACAGGGAGGTGATTGTCCCTCTCTACTCGGCTCTTGTGAGGCCCCATCTGGAGTACTGTGTCCAGGTGTGGAGCCCTCAGTACAAGAAAGACATAGAGATTTTGGAAAGGGTCCAGAGGAGGGCAACTAAGATGATCAGGGGGCTGGAGCACCTCCCCTATCAGGACAGGCTGAGGGAGTTGGACTTGTTCAGCCTGGAGAAGAGAAGGCTGCGGGGTGACCTCATTGCAGCCTATCAATACCTGAAGGGAACCTACACCCAGGAGGGGAGTAAACTCTTCAAAAGGGCTGACAACAGCAGGACTAGGGGAAATGGATCCAAGTTGAAGGAGGGAAGATTTAGGTTGGATGTTAGGGGGAAGTTCTTTACTAGGAGAGTGGTTAGGCCCTGGAACGGGCTGCCCAGGGAGGTTGTGGATGCCCCGTCCTTGGACGTGTTTAAGGCCAGGTTGGACGGGGTCCTGGGCAACCTGATCTGAATGTGTATGTTTGGTGGCCCTGCTAGGCAGGGGGGTTGGAACTACATGATCCTTGAGGTCCCGTCCAACCCGGGTGATTCTGTGATTCTGTGATTCTGTGATTCTGTGATTCTGTGATTTGCTGGTACTGTAGAAGTTGTCAGAGGCACACATGACAGAAGAGCCCAACATTATTTATTATGTAATCCATGTGAAATATTTGAAGAATTTTGCTGCTGCAAATTAGTGATCCTACAATAAGTTAGACAAAGTACAATGGGTGACCAGTGGGCTGATGGACTAGGCTCAAACGGTTATACCAAGTGGAATTACATCAAGCTGGCAGCCAGTCACCAGTGGGGTTCCATGGGACTCTGTTTTAGGGCCAGTTCTCTACAATGTTTTCATCAACAGTTTAGATGCAGGACTTGGTCATAGACTCATAGAATATCCTGAGTTGGAAGGGACCCACAAGGATCATGGAGCTGAGCTCCTAGCTCCGCACAGAAGTACTCAAGATTTAAATCCAGTGTCCGAGAGCTTGAATTCCAGTAGCTTGGGGTTGTGACCACTGCCCTGGGCAGCCTGAGCATCCGAAGGTGAAGAACCTTTCCCAGCCTTCAACCTGACCTTGCCCTAACACAGTTCCATGCCATTTCCTCACGTCAGCACTGCCCCTTCACTCCCCTCATGAGGAGCTAGCTGCATGCTGCCATGAGGCTTCTCCTCAGCTTCCTCAGTGTTGAGCAAATCAAGGAGCCTGAGTCGCTTCTCATACAGCTTGCCCTCTAGGACTGTTACCAGCTTCATAGCCCTCCTTTGTACCCTGTCTGATAGTTTTATGCCCTTCTTATGTTCTGGCACCTAAACGTGCACCCACTGCTGGAGGTGAGGCCATGCAGAGCAGAGCAGAAAAATTCCTTCCCTTACCTGGGATAGAGTTGGCTCTTCGGGCTGCCAAGGCACACTGCTGACTAATGTTCAACTTGCCATCAAACAACACCCCTAGATTTCTTTCCATAGGGCTGCTCTCTAGCCTCTTCTCCCCAACTATGAATGTATACCCAGGGTTGCACCCTCCCAGAATAAGAATCCAACACTTGCTCTCATTCAACCTCTTACAATTGGTGATTGCCCAGACCTCTAACTTGTGATCTCCTGTGAAGTCTCTTTGCTCTCAAGACAGCCAACATCTTCTCCCAGTTCTTACAAATTAGTGCAACTTCTGTCTTGCTTTTTAAATCACTCAATTTACAAAAAGATCTGAAACACCTGGTATCAACCTTTCAGTATCTAAAGGGGGGCTATGAGAAGGAAGGGGACAGGCTCTTCAGCAGGATCTGTTGTGATAGGACAAAGGAAGACGATTTCAAACTAAAAGAGGAGAGATTTAGATTGGACGTAAGAGAAAAGTTTATTAGGGTAAAGGCAGTGAAGCACTGAAACAGGTTGCCCAGTGGGATAACCCACCCCTGGAGACATTCAAGGTCACAGCTGCAGCTGCACAGCCACAATGGGCAGGGCTCTGAGGAACCTGATCTAGCTCTAGGTGTCCCTTTTTATTGCAGGGGAGCTGGACTAGATTACCTACAAGAGTCCCTTCTAACTCAAACTGTTCTGTGATTCTATGAAAAGAGATAATAAAAATAGATTAATACTCTTGGGTTTTTTTGTCCAATTGTATGGTAAAAATGATGTGAAAATTTTTTGCTACATATTGCACACCAGAACCTTAAGCTTTGTCCCATTCCTTCCATGTGCTATTTAAAATATTACAGCAGCATATTTCAAAAGTATATTGCAAAGAACTGCAGAGCTGTAGGGACGAAGCAAAAGGAGGAGCCAAAGCTGTATATACAAGGATTTATATTTGCATTTGAATGTGTTTTGGCTCCATTGTTTAATAAATAAATATTATGTTACTTTAAATATTAAGCTGCAGTTCCGTGGTACATAAGTAAGCAGAAACAGGACTAGCTACAGAAACATATTTTTCATGACAATTCCAGTCACCGCAGTTTATATAACACTGCTCAACCTACAGCTACATGAGGGACACATTTTGTCCCAGAGACACCACCCAGAGATGGCAAGGTCAGCAACAACACATTAACACTGCAACAGGCATCCTGGGTAGGAGCTGACAAATATCAGATCACTGAAGTCTAAGGAAAGCAAAACACACTGACTCAAAATTTCACAAAAGGAATTTATCATCCAGACACGTTTAGTTTGCTGATTCTTGGAAAGGGAGAAGAGGCTTAACCAGCCAGGTCAAGTGACTTAGAGCTCTTTCTTGGTGGCTCAGTAAACTGGGACCTATTCCCTCATGTTCTGCCTGTATAAGGCAGAGTTTGCTGCTAGCTGGTATGGCTGCCTGTGTCACTGGTGTCCCCTGGCCTCCCTTCTCCCAGTCTCTCACCTGTGACCCAGCTGACTCCAATGGCATGGCCTTTTGTCCTGAAACCACGTAGCAAGGAGGCTGTGACCACTTTGGAGCCATCACTGGTGAATTTGAAGCATTTAGTTTCAGCTAGGACAATTTCTTCAGAGTGACTACTATGATGCTATTTTTGTTTCTGGGTGAAAAACAGCAGTTATAACACACCAATGTTTATAGCTGCTGCTAAGGACAGTTGACTTAAACTGACTGAATGGATATTCCATACCATATGACATCAAGCAGAAAGAGTTTTGAAGTGCAGATTCATCTGGCTCTTTTGCTGCTCAGGGGGCTAGTTGGATTAGAAGGTGGCGAGCAATCATTTGTGCATCACCTGTTAAATACATTCATATGCACACACACATATATACACACAGTCATAACTACCAACCTTTTCCTTTTCTATATCTTAGTAAATAGTTTTATCTCAACCCACAAGTTCTACTTTTTTTAACCCCAGACTCTCTTCCCCAGATCACTGGGAATGGGGAGAGTGAGCAAACGATTGGGTGGTGCTTAGTCCGTCATCTGCTGCGTTAAACTGTAGCAGGCATCTTCTGTTCAAGGAAGGGCTGCTGCTCAGTCTGAAAGGAATTGAAACCTACTAAGACTATGGTACAAATCATAAGGAAATGTCCTCTATTCACTGCTGCTACACATGAAACTGAGGGCACAGCTAGCTCAGGGAGTAGATTTGCTGTCTGTAAGAACATATAGCTCCTCAGCAATGCACCATTTTCAATGTAACTTTTAGTTAGAAATGTTTTTTCCTGTAACAAATACTGTCATCTTTTGACCAGAAAATCCATCCAAACAACCAGAGGCTCAGGTACTTACATGGTCCGTGAAAGATGCAGGTCAAATGTCACTAGAAGTTGTAAAATGCCACCCTGTGTCCTACCCTCCTGGACCCCTATATTCCCCTATATTCAGCACTCGTGAGGCCGCACCTCGAGTACTGTGTCCAGTTTTGGGCCCCTCACTGCAAGAAAGATATTGAGGCCCTGGAACGTGTTCAAAGAAGGGCAACAAAGCTGGTGAGGGGTCTGGAACACAGGCCATATGAGGAGAGGCTGAAGGAGCTGGGAATGTTCAGCCTGGAGAAGAGGAGGCTCAGGGGAGACCTTATTGCTCTCTATAACTTCCTGAAGGGAGGTTGTAGTGAGCTGGGGGTCGGCCTCTTCTCTCGTGTCATTAGTGATAGGACCAGGGGGAATGGTTTCAAGCTACGCCAGGGGAGATTCAGGCTGGATCTGAGGAAGTATTACTTTTCAAAAAGGGTGGTCAGGCACTGGAATGGACTGCCCAGGGAGGTGGTGGAGTCACCGAGCCTGGGGGTGTTCAAGGAAAGGCTGGATGTTGTGTTGAGGGACATGGTTTAGTGGGAGCTACTGGGAATAGGTGAACGGTTGGACTGGGTGATCTTGAAGGTCTTTTCCAACCTTGGTGATTCTATGATTCTATGATTCTATGACCTCTCTGCCCCACTGTGGTGTCTACTTACATGTTGTCTGAGCAGGGCTCAGAAACAGGATCAAGGTGTCCAGGAGTCTCAGCTGCCACAAAGCCAGGGGCCACACACAACACCACTCCAACCAGAGCCAGAGGGAAGCAAGCTCACCTAAGGCTTGCTGCAGCCAGGACATTTTTCTGGAAACTCTGCATCCCAAGTAAGAGCACTGCTTTATTTTTCTCCAGTTCTTTCATTTAGCAGGAATTTACCAAAAAGTAGCTTCAAATATGCATTTTCCACTGCCTTTACAATGGAAAACCAACTCTCACCACACTGATCTATCTGAGTGGGAGCCACAGTACAGCATACGCTGACCAGAAGCAAGCACAAGCCAAGCATAACTTGCACAAAAACAACTCTCTGCTCATGCAGCCCAGGAACCTGGGCTCAGTGTCTTGGGTTGTGTGCAACCAATGCCAGGAGAACAGAAAGAAAGGAGGAGAATTAGCAGGCTGAGAGCACAGGAACTTCAAAGAAAAATGCTAAAAAAAACCTTCAAGTCTCTTAAGAAAACTTATTTCCTCTTTTTCTCATAAAGCACCTTTCTACCGTAAGTATTGTAAGAATTCAGACAGATAGAAAACTAACTAAAATACAACTTTATGGTCCAATGGGACAGAGACAGGAAAAAGTGAGTTTATCATCTTATTGATCACCTCTCTCCTGACACCCACAGATGCAAATAAGGGGGAGAAGATAAGGCAGGACCTACATAATGAACAATTACTCAGCAGGCTTCCCCAGGGTCTCTAAGCCAGGAAGGATCTGAGCAATTTCTGCAATGGCCCTTGACACTGTGGTAAAATTTCCATTGCGGTACTCAGTTCTTGAGTGAAGCCAGTTGGTGTTGCACCCACATTTAAAGGTCTGAAAAACTATACTAGGTTAAAGGAAATTGAAGCTACAGAGAAAAAAATAGCTTGGCACTCTTGTTTCACATTTATCTCTGAATAACCAGCAAAGTACTCCACGATTTTTTTCTTGGATCAGAAATCGAATACATTTGTCCAGTAAAATGCTGCTGTCCACATATTACTTTAATTCAAAAATTGAGTGCTTCTCAATAAAGAAGAAAAATCTCGCAGACTGTTAGTGTTTTACACTATATTTACAGATGTAAGCAATCCTTGCAAATATCCACTTCTGCAGCAAGATATGACAGACTTTAGCATAGAGCCTCAGCATATAATTCTCATTACTTTCTGTACAAAGGCAAACAGAGGAGGAGAAACAACCTCACATTGAAGTGACTATAGACTGACTGAAGAGTTAATTAGTTGTTCAGAATCACAAGTTGTTTGAGGCACTCAGTCTCCTCTCTTTGTACATACACTGTCATCATGGTGGGCTAACTGGAAATTTTCTTGCATCAACGAGCATTTTTCTCTCTTAAAGTAACTTATTCAGGAGGAAAACCAGCTCAATTTAAGTCAGCAGCTAAACTCCCGTTTTTGTGTACCTTAGTGAAGTCAATTTTTCACCCAGAGAAAACATTTCATACAATTTTACATGGAAATTTATGAAGCAGATATAGCCTAGGGAGCGCTATGAAAAGAAAGCATAGGTACTTTGTCTTCTCTTTTTATTAATATCCTACAGATGATCTATTTTTAAAATGCAGTTATTTTAGAAGATAAACACTGTGTGGATTTATTCACTTTCAGCAAACTCTACATTTTCTTATAATTCAGAACTGTGTTGTACCAGCTGAAAAAAAAATCAGTGACTCCATTTCAACTGATATTTGGCTTCTTTAGTTAAAGCGTGCATGTCTTCACATGAATGGCTTCAACAAAATTTGGAGCTTTATTTTCACTATCACTCTCAGATATTTTCATCCATCACATCTCCGGCTCTTTTCCAGACTCTCCCAGCACTGGCTGCTAGCATCTATAAAGTATGATTTCCACCTTTCATAATCTGCATGCAAAATCCTGCAGCCTCTTTCTATTTCTCAGTAGAGATTTAACAGCCAGGAATAATACTGAACTTCCATTTTCTGAGAATCCATTAATTTTATAAAATATACGTCAGAACACTTACATGCACAACATAAATATTATATATTAAAATAAAACTACACTTGTCAGATAAGAGACCCTTTTGAGATGCATTATTAATAACCACTATTTATACTCTATAATGCCTTAAACATGGAACAAGTTATGCAGACACATTCTCTTTCTGAAATGTTTTTTGCTACAGAAGATATGATAAATTTAAGTCACTGGTCGATTTCTCAAACAAGATAAGGGCATAAGGAGATCAGTGGTGAAAAGATTAAGGCAAAATGAGTTGCAGAAAGCACCATGTTGGAGAAGAGACAACATCATAAACTTCCATTTGCACAAACCACAAAGCAGGGTAAGGACAATAGAATCATTTAGGTTGGAATGTCCCCTGGGGTCATCAAGTCTAACAGTTAACCCAGCACTGCCAAATCTGCCACTAAACCATGTCCCTAAGCAACACATCTACACATCTTTAAAATACACCCAGAGATAGTGATTCAACTATTTCAGCCTGTTCCAGTGTTTCACAATCTTCTCTGCAAAGAAATATTTCCTAATATCCAACTGAAACCTTGTGCAACCTGAGGCCATTTCCTCTTGTCCTGTCAGTTGTTGCTTGGGAGAAGAGACTGATCCTACCTCACTACAACCATCTTTCAGGTAGTTGCAGAGAGAAATAAGGTCTCACTTGAGCTTCTTTCAGCTAAATAATTCCAGTTCCTTCAGCCGCTCCTCATGCAACTTGTTTCTCTAGATGCTTCATCCTTTTCATTGCCCTTCTTTGAGTCACCATTGAGCAGACCAAGAACTGAACTGCAGTGGAAATTGCACTAACACTTCAGAGATTCCTCCTCCTTAGGGCCTGAGAAACATAGCAAGGGCAAGATCCTAGAGATCACCCCAAGATAGAAGTCAACCATTGAAAATATGACCAGATAATTATAGCCAGAAAAAATATGTATATATCATTACTCTGATATCAGCCAGAATTTATAGGTTGCCTTCTGTCCCCTCATTGTGCAACAATTCACCTCCCACTCTACAGTGTGGTCATGGGCTTGGTGCTTTCCCACAGTACCTGTGGGTGCTGTTAGTGTAAAAGAATTTGCTTGCCTGCGAAAGCTGAGAATATTCTTGCATGCGTTCTTTCACTTACTTATTAAAATGTATTTTATATTACAATCAGTTTTTGTCTTACTCTAGCACAGCAAAAGAAACAAACCCCATGAGTTAGTAATTCCCTCCCCCACCTTCCTGCCTCTGGAAACAGCAGTCATGGGTTGTTCATTGCTCTCAATGCAAACATCACTCATGAGTCTTTATTCATCTCCCTGGCTCTCTGCTGAGCCTCAGTGACTCCACAGCCTGCTTTAACCCCTTGCTGCCCCCATTTGCTATTAAGTACGTAGCTACAGACTTTTTTGAAGTAAACATCTTAGAAACAGATGCACAAGACCTTTAAAATGTTGGGATAAACAGGCATTTCCTCCAGCTCATTTGGTTCTTTCTTTCCTGCCCAGACCAGCCTCTGAGCTTTTTTTACAGCTAGCTAGGTTTGAAAAGCCTTTTGAAATCCCAGTGGTATCACACAACCCAGCCTGCAAAGTGATCAGATTAGTGCTGGTCCAGAATGATCACTGCCGATTTCAGCGAGTCCCAGGCCAAAGCTGGCTGTCATGCTTAGCAATGAACCAAAAAATGTTGTAAACAACATTATTTACAGATTTGCAGCATGATGAACAGATTAAAAGCAGAGAAGCAGAAGGGTGCTATCGACACAGCAGCATCTTCTGAGTAATTCAGGGGAACATTTTAAAGAGACATAAGTCATCTCACTGTCTCCAGCTACCAGAAATAACATGTTAATTATTTAAGAGTACACAACTTGGTGCTCATCATTGCTACTCAGGGAAACTAAGAACACCTCCAAAATGAAAACAGAACCATATAATTAAATTAATTAATGATAACGTATTATTTAACGTATTATTTACTATATTAACGTATTATTTATTTATTATTTAGCAACCTCACTTTAGATTATTATAACCAGTCTTCAAACAGACCAAGAGTAACAACTTCTTGTGAGCCAAAATAGAAATCGATCAGTCTTAGTGTTCATTCTTAAGAGAGTGAAAATGCTGAAAGCTATATTCTTAGGCAGAAAACAGACACTTCTGTTATTTAAACTGTTCAACACCATTAAGCAAACATTACCTGCAATGTGGAATCACTGAATTTTTGATTTTTATGAAGCATATACTCTTGACCCTTCTAAGAACAAAGGCTATGTCAGCACCCATGTAATTTAACCTCAAACCTCTTAGAATCATAGAATCATAGAATCGCTCAGGTTGGAAAAGACCTTAAGGATCATCGAGTCCAACCACAACTTAACTACCCTAACTCTAATAACTCTCTGCTACATCGTGTCCCTGAGCACCACATCCAAACGATTTTTAAACATATTCAGGAATGGTGACTCAACCACCTCCCTGGGGACCCTATTCCAGTGCTTAACAACCCTTTCTGTAAAGAAGTTTTTCCTGATATCCAATCTAAACCTCTCCCGGCACAACTTCAGGCCATTTCCCCTCAACCTGTCACCTGTCATCATTGACAAGAGACCAACCCCACTCTCACTGAAAGCACCTTTCAGATATTGAAAGAGAGTAACAAGGTCTCCCCTCAGCCTCCTTTTCCCCAGACTAAACAGCCCCCAGTTCCTCCAGTCTCTCCTCATGGGACATATTCTGCAAACCCTTCACAAGCCTTGTTGCCCTTCTTTGGACCTGCTCCAGCACCTCAGTGTCCCTTCTGTACCGAGGTGCTCAAAACTGAACACAGTACTTGAGGTGGGGCCTCACCAGTGCTGAGTACAGAGGCAGGATTACTTGCTAGTCCTGCTTACCACGCCATTCCTGATATGAGCCAGGATGCCATTGGTCTTCTTGGCCACCTGGGCACACTGCTGGCTCATACTCAGCCAACTGTCCATCAATACACCAAAGTCCCTTTTCATCAGGCAGCTTTCCAGCCACTCCTTCCCAAGCCAGTAGGGTTGTCTGGGGTTGTTGTGACCAAAATGCAGAACCCAACTCTTGGCCCTATTGGAACTCATACAGTTAACTTTGGCCCATCAATCCAGTCTATCCAGGTCCCTATGTAGTGCCTTTCTCCCCTCAGGCAGATCAACACTCCCTCCCAACTTGGTGTGTCTGCAAACTTACTGAGGGTGCACTCAATCCCCTCATCAAGATCATTAATAAAGATGTTAAATAGAAGTGGCCCCAGTACCATGCACTGGGGGGACACCATTCTGTGACCGGCTGCCAACTGGATTTAACTCCTTCGACCACAACACTTTGGGCACGGCCATCCAACCAGTGTTTCACCCAGCAGAGCGTACGCCCATCCAAACCATGGGCAGTCAGCTTCTCCACAAGGATGTTGTGGAGGACAGTGTCAAAGACTTTACTGAAATCCAGGTAGGCCATATTAGCAGCCTAAAGTAGACCACATTGACAGTCTTAGGTAGATCACACTGACAGCCTTTTCTCTTTCTGTCTCACCTTCAAAATTAACAACAAAAAAAAAGAATAAAAACCAACCACAACAAAACCCTTTGCCTTCTTCCTACATAGTGGGAAACCAATTGCTCCAGACAATTTACGAAAAACCTCTTTGCTCATTTCACACATTTTTTGCAGCCACCTCCTTCTTGCCCAGTCTCTCCCACTTCTGGTCATCAGTGGCTCTAGACCTTGAGCCATTGGCCAGCCAGAACCATAGAGCAGCCCTGACCATCACCTAGCTCAGGGATTTTCCCCAGCACTCTGCTAGCAAGGGAATTTCCTCATGTAGTTTTACTCAGACTCTCTTTGCTTTTTGAGTTGTTCTTTTTTCCCATTTGTTTGGTTTGGGTTTTTGGTGTTTTTTTTTTTGGAGGAAATATCCTCCCAGGCACACTTCATTTGTGCCCCCAGTCCTGCTTATTTGTCCAAGCAGGTACCTTAGAGGATCTTGTACTTCATCTGAACCTCATCATGCCTAGTCCTGCAGGCTCTAATCTTTTCATCCAACTATTATATATCTTTAAAACCAAGGGATATTTGCTTTTCCTTTAGGATTAATTTCAAGCCTGTTTTCTGCTCTCACTGTGCCCAGGACAGATCTGAAGGCTGAAAAACACTTACAGAGCAAATATATCAACCACAGGAGCAGAAAAGAGAGAGGGAAACTCTTATTAAAACACAGCAATAGACCAGCACCACACTGAGTCCTATTTTCTCATGCTTCACACTGTGAAGAACAAAACCCTCTAGGAACTCACCAAAAAATTAGACCTGTATTTACAAAAGGGAGCACTTACACCAGGCACACAAAATGACTCACCCAGGTTATGCAGGCGGGCAGACAATCCCCCTCAGCACAGCTGCCAATTCTTAACTCTGTGCTGCTTTCCAGCCACTAAACAATATTCTTTCTCCCACTCCCATGTAAGACATGAGCCAATTTTACTTTTACGAGACTAAATTACCTCTATTCATCTCCTGTCATGGTAAATGAGTTACTAGTGAACTCTCATTTCTCAAAATTTTATTCACAAAGTCTTGTCTTTATAATTCCATTTACCTGCATGTGAAGAAATACATGCTGTTTATACAAGTGCGAATAAATCAGGTGTGATTTCCTTTGCATTAAGTTGCTGTTTCTTTCACTGCAGGCAAAGAGATAAGCATAAGTAGTGGTAGAAGAAAGAAATTAATTTCAAAAGTGTAGAGACTATGGCTAATATTTCTTAAACAGGAAAAAAAAACATCTTCAGTTTCAGCAGGCAGACTAAAAGACATTTCATCTTGAAGTAACAGGTACAGCACACCTCTTAGCACATGGGAGCAGGCTCAGGATCCTCCTGCGTTCTCCCTTTGCCCACACCGACATGCTCTGAAAGAAGCAGCAAAATTGTAAAGCCATACAGACCACTCTACAAGCAGTTTTGTGTAATCAAGAGTCTGCAACGTGAGACTGCAAGAATAACATCAAATAAATTAAAAGGTGAAGACAAACAAACAAACAAAAAACCTGAAGAGATAAAAGGACGTATTTGTGTTTGTCTTTCACTCTTTAAATGTATCCAACACCTCTACAACATTTCAGACCTGTCCGCCACTGAGACATGGCAGCACTGAGACCATGGTCTGACAACGCTTCTAAAAAAACAGTGACTTTTTACATCTAATTAATTTCTGAAATTTCATTTAGTCATCCTGTGTTAGTTTATCCCTTTCTAAGGGTTTTCTAAACCCTGAGGAAGATTTCAACAGTTTTTTCCCAACTATGGAACACTTGAGTTTCAATGACAATTACATGACTAAGTACTCAAAAATGCATAGAAACAAAAAGGAGAGACTATTTATAGATAGCCTTAAACACAGAGCATGCCAGCTCCTTTTCCCAGACAGAGAGAGGGTCAATTAATTCCATTAAGGATCTATAATTTAGGGAAATAAAAATGAAACCTCAAATATATGTATGTAACTTTTGGCTACAGAAAAAGTGATGTGGCCACATTTTCCAGGTCACCAGAAAAAAGGGGGAAAAAAGAAAGCTTGTCTTCAGACAAAGGTCATAAGATAGGAAAACAAAATTATTGTGTATATATATATATAATGTGTATTTGTGAGAATCAGGTAAAGAAAATAAATCTTTAACAACTTTTTCTCCTTCACTAAGCAGAAATAAGCAAAGCTTTGAGAATTTCCTGTATTTGAGTTTTATTTTGGGGCAGAGAGAAGAGGAAGACCAGGATCTTTTACTGAAAAATAAGTCCACTTTAATTCAACTGATCTTAAATTTCCAAGTTTTTAATTAGAACATGGATCAAAATAACAATGAATGCCAGTTGGGAAGAGTGCATTTATCTGAAAACAGAGAGCAACCAGCCCAGAGATTTCCAAACCTCTCACGTTCAGGAGCCCCATGAGGGATGCAGGGAGCAGCACAGACCTGCTCAGCCAGCTGGGCTGTCAAGTGGCTTTTATTTCCCTATGCAAAAGGAGTTGAGCAGACAGATGATGAGAAGATGAGGGGAGGAGGGCAGACATCAGAGGAAACAGATTCATAAGAATAATTTAATTTAGAACATAAAATTAATCCAACAAAATAGAGGAACAGATGCGAAGGGAGTTGAAACTCCATCTTGGATCATATCCCCTTTACTTTACTATACTCAGAATCTGAATGTGATCTTATTTATTCATAATATTTAAACCATATTAATTAAGCAATAAGACACTCCAGACAGCTTATTGTTAGGATTATTTACATAATGTGTGTGCTAAATGGGGAGGAGGAGAAATTAGTGGCTTCATCCTAAGAGGTGACTAAACGCCAGAGGAAACAATTTCTGGCTTCCTCTTGTTGCTGGAACACTTACCGTAGACAGTTTTTCAAAGAACTTTGCTAATTAAGAAATGTACTCATATGAACAAATATTTGGTTACCTCAATGTTGCTGTTATCTCCCCAGCGAAGCTGAGAAAGCCAAGGCAAACAGAGAGGAATAAGGAGATCTGCAATGTTTTTCCAGCTCTAACATCATTAAGTAGGTTAAGTCAGTCATCTGCTCTAACTACAGGGTGACTGCTGTAGCTATGACTAGTGAATAAAAATGTGGATCAACTCTCTGGGGAGTCTGCCAGTGAATACACTGCCTTTCCAAGTGGAAGAGATGCCATTCTCTGCTCTGCCATGCATCTGGGCAGATTACTGTAGATCTTAAGGACCTTGTTTTGGCCTCCATGGAAGCAGAATCAAGATCTCATTGGTAGCCTTGCCGGGCTGCTACTTCTGAATCCAAGCTTGTTCATTACTACACAGCTATGGACTATAGAACCCAGATGAATTTTGCAGATAATTTCTATTTGTCAAATTTGTTTGTATTTAAAAGCAGAAAGAAAGAAGCTTAACTTAAAGTTTACCTGAACAATTGATGTGGTCATCAACATGAAAGTCATTTTTACTGTCCATGCATAAAACTCTCTTACTTTCCAAGCTCTGCATTATCTTCAAGCTTAGGTGAGGCATATCTACAATTTCTTCCAGAAGGAATTACTCTGGGACTCACTTGTCTTACAGCTGAGTTTGGCTTGTAATTATTCATCTTGTAAGTACTTAGGAAGAACAGGTTTGGTCATCTTCATGCATTCTGTGTTTCAGGTGCCTCCACTATTATCTTTATCATTTTCTTTTGAAAAAGATGTAAAGTCTCTCACAGGCTCACTGTTCATTACACAAATGAACAACTACAGAACAGTGCTTGTGAAAACTCGAAGTTTAATAAATTTCTTGACTTCATTCATATAATTTAGGGGCTGAGTCAAAGTAAGAGAAGAGATCTAGAAAAAACAAAACAAAACAAACAAACAAACAAACAAACAAAAAAACCCTTATTTTAAACAGTTCCCTTTTCCAAATACTTAAATTTACCCTTATCATGGGATTGAACACAGCACAATATTTCCAACCAACATCACTGCTCTCATAAGCCTTCTTCAATTTGTTTGCAAATGTTTCAAGAGAAAATCCTAGATATGTGTAGATATAAGGACATCACATGAGGATGGTCCAGTCACACTGGGAGCCCCACAGACATATTACAATGGTTGAGAGTGAGAATTTCATCATTCCTGCAGACAAACTGTTACTTTATCCATTGTGGAGTCTAGACACATCTTTACTGTTACAAGAGAAAACTATTTTATTGATCTCTTTTCAGAGACTAATTGAAGGAAGAAGATTTCAAAGGACTGGTAGGGAAAAGAAAGATTCAGCCATGAGTCAGTTACTAATAGGATGCTGGGATGGTGCAATTAGTCTGTCTAGATTTGATATAGCATCTCATAAAGATCTTCCTTTCTTGAATAATTTCAAAAGATTTTGTTTTTCTTGCCCTACCTAACATTTTTATATTGAAAACTATACTCTAATTTGCCTTCAAAGAATTATCTTGTCTATATATATGGCAACAAAAGAAAGCCAGATTGCTATGCTGAAACACAGAAAACTTACACGTGGTCAGTTATAAAATGATATATCTCTCAGGAATAGATGTTTTGATGAAATAGAGGACAGTTGATCTAATACAGTTACCTGGGATCTCAAATGCTATTGTAAATGGTGTCATTAGACAATAAGGAATTACAATTATTTAATGTGTTTAGCCTAAGCTCATTACAGTCTCCGCTGGGAACAATTATTTCAGAATGCTTCTTGATCTTCAGAACTTAAGGGCACAGTGTTGGAGTTTTCCTGAGCTTGGCTAAAATCACTTCACTAAATCCTGACGAGCTGCTCTGCCTCCTGGCACAAGTTGAACCCACCTAAGAAAACTTCATTTGCAGCAGAGAAATGCAGGTGGCTGCTACTGCATTCATCTGCCTGTCAACACCAACCAGTGCCACCACACTACAGCCCGGGGCTGTCTCTCTCTCGACGTTTTCCATCACAAAGGTTTCTCCAGATAAGGAACTCCACGTTTCAAGTCAGGGCAACTTTACTGCTTTCTAACTGCTAGAAAGCAAGCCTGCCAGATACCAAGTGCTTTCCTAGCTTGTATAACCCCTTCCCGCTGAGATGGAAGTGTGTGCCATGAGATGCAATTAATAGCTACCTGTATGTTTTGGAGAAACACACTGCACAATGTGCCCAACCTCTAGCAAAGAAAGCTTTTCTAAAACAATGATTCACACAGAGCAGAAAACTACATTTGCAGCAAATGCTCTGTCAGACCTATGTCTTTCAACATTATTTCTAATTTGTCAAGATCAGACTGTAAATAAGAGATGTAATGTCAGGGAAATAAATACACAAGTTCCATCACTGTTAACACAACTGCAGGAGATTATCAAATTGTTATTAAGAGAGGCAACTGAAAAGATTTTCTCAGAAACATTTCAGATTCTTTTTATATATACATGTGGTTGAAATTAATGATCTTGAAGGTCTTTTCTAACCTGAGTAATTCTGTGATTTTGTGTTTCTATAGTGTACAGTTCCAATGAAAATGCATGCTGTGATTTCTATCAATCAGGTTTTGACTTTTTAAATACTACTTTCTTTTTTAATAGTACAAATTAGTCTGTTCAAAGCTGACCTTTGTCATTTCAAGGATTTGTAGTGCCTGTATGAAAAGATAAGAGAGCTAACATCCAAAAGGAATTGAGGTAGGAGATGCCCTTCTCTTTTTTACAGTTAAAAGCATTGCCAGCCAAAATAAAATAAAAAAAAAAACAACAACAACAATGATGGTGTTATAAACAGATTCTAAAAATTGACTGGAATCACAAATACAAGTAAAAGTCAAGTAGAAGAGGCTGCTTTCTCTTTCCATTCTTCCATGTTTCATTGGACTTGGGCCTACCAAGCTCTTACATTGTTTATTGGGTGGGAATAATTTTTCCACGCCTAAAAAGCTTTTGAATTTCCCTGAATACAACATCTTCAGTTCAGAGACATTCTTTTGCATTGTTCTGAACTAAAATCATGATTGATATGAAGTAAGTATGCACATTGGTCCTGCTTCCTTGTAAGCTACTTAGCCTTCTGGAGAAGATTCAGAACTGAAATAATCTCTCCTGAGATTATCAGGCATAAAATAATTTCATCTGCACACAAAAAACTATTATGATTCATTTTCTGATTAGCCAAAACATAGCAAGACAAGATTAAGTAAATTAACCTACATAAAAGCAAAATGTAACATCTCATCTAAGTGAAGTGCTGAAGTGGTAAACAAAGTGAATGAGGAAAAAGTTATTTGTAGAATTTGTCCTGCGCATGTATGTTTAAAAAAATAAATAAATATGCATTTCCTCTTTTTAACTAAGCTATTATTATAACACAAATCATAAATTATGCTTTACCTTCACAGATTTCCATCAAAAACAATTTGGTAGTTACAATTGTAACTTGAAAATTTCTTCAAGTCTGAGATAACATAATCAATGCATAACACAGGTTCAAATCACATCACCAATTTAAAACAATATAGAACTGATAAATACAGAACTTTGGGCTTTAATCAGTCTGCTCCAAAACTTGTGTCTGCCATCTCATACAAAGTACCAGAGACAAAGACATTTCCTATTCACATAGGAAATGGGCAAGGCTTCCTTTCAAAGCAATTTCTGACACTCATGCAGGAAGCCTTTTATCATTTTTAACAATTCCTGATGATGCTTCAGTAATTCTACTTATTGTTTTCCTACAAGAACAGAGAAAATGTTTCATGGATAATGTTTTAGCCATGCATGTTTTAGTAGTACACTACCAATAGCCTAGTGAGTTCATTTCACTTAGTTGGGAATGTGAAAGAGGAATATGGATTGTGTGAATTCTCCAAATCTGGCTGTAGATGTAGATATGGCTTTGGTTTAGGTTTTTGGGTTTTGTGGCTTATGTTTGTTTTTGTAAATTTTAGTCTTCAACACCAGAAAATTCCAGTCTCTTCCAGCAGCACATTAAGCAACATCTTAACTTTGTTTCCCCATGGGTGAAATGTGCAAACTGAAGCCATCATAAGGCTCCCTGAAATACATCTTCTTCCACAGTCATGATCACTTCCTACAGTGCTTCTCACTGCAGATTCTTCACTCTTTCCCCAATTCAGAACTTGCCACAGCCTCAGTTCCATCTGCACTTGTCACTCTTCTTTATGTTAAGAAATGTCCCTATCATCAGCAGAACAGGCAACAATTTTGCAGCATTTAATAAGTTGGAGTTTCATGATTAACCTCCTAGAGGCAATTTTTGTCTCTGTTCACATACCCTATGTATATGACCCACAGTTTTCAACTTCACAACTTAAGCTTAAGTCAAGCTTAAGTCAAGGACATTGTTTTAAATAAAAATTAAAAAACAAAACAAAACAAAACAAAAAAACAACTATCAGACAATACCTGTTGTGAAAGAAAACAACAACAACCACAAAAAGTGTGCATTTAATTAGAAGCAATTGTGTATGAAATGTTTTACACCCACTCTGCGCTGCCTCAACTCTGCAATTTGCGAGTGAGCTCCAGCAGCGCTGTGCTGCCACCCTCTGTCCTTCTGAGCAATTCCAAATAACAGTAACTTCGATCTAGGAGTCTCTGAAGACTAAACTCTACATTATGCGAGCAGCAAATGAGTTATAAGAGCCCGAGATATCATGATTTGCTTCCGAAGCATAGAGAGCCACGCTGAGCATACTGTGCTTACTGTAACTTTGTGATTTCTCCCGGCACCATTTAGGAAAGGAAGGGAAGCCTTTGGTAAGCAGTCTGAGCTAGGAGAAAGCATCTCAGCAAAACTGGCTTCTGTGAGTGCTGATCTGAAAGTAATGCCTCCTATTTTATTATGTTGGCCCATTATGTCATAGGTGGATGTTGGCAGTATGGCAGAAGAGGCTGAACCTTCCCACCAATATTCCATTACATTTTGTTATCATGCAACAGATAGCAGCAGAGGAGCAGTCTGACAACATGGCATCTGACATGGAAGTGCCCACAAATCAAAAGTATGTCATTGACTTCCTCTATGCAGAAAAATTTGCACCCACTGACATTCATTGACACTTGCTGAAGATTTATGGAGAACAAACAGTGGATGTGAGCACCGCAAGGCATACTGCATTTCAGCAGTGGCAGCAGTGACATGAAAGACAAGCACATTCCAGATAGCAGTGCAGATTTTTTATGAGCATGGCATTCAGGCTCTTGTCCATCTCTGATAAAAATGCATAGCTAATGGCAATGACTATGTTGAAAAAAAAGTGTCTTGTAGATGAGAATTTAGTCTATCAAATCGTGTTATCGTGCTCTTTGTATCTCTTGCAGATTCTATGGAAATAAATAGGAGGCATTGCTTTCAGAGCAACCTGCAAATGCACCCTCAACTGCACTTAGCACATCGAGAAAGGAACAGAACACCAAGGTGATCCCCCACATTCATGGGGACCTTGTTGTTTCTGCTCTGGTGATTTTGTTTACCTTTTTAAAGTCATTAGATCTGCCTCAGTAGCCCACATTTTCTTTATGACAGCCTTTAGGTGAAAATTAAGAGCTGTTACATATGTAGGTTTCCTGCATTTGGGTTGTATTTGAGTATTATACTTTTCTGAAACAACTGGAGGAATGTGCTTTCCCTTGCATATCTCAAAAGCACTGAAAATCCTGTCAGTGTAAGAAGGCAGAGGATCTTCACCACAGTGATAAGCATTCATTCATTTGGTAATATGATCTGGAGTCCAGAGAAAGCAGACTACTTCTCAAGAGGTTTCCAAGCATTAATGATATCCCACCATAAATTAGCAAGCTCAGGTTGGTAAGATTTTGCACTGTGCTAGCACTGCACCAACATTTTTAAAGCCATTAAGCACATTTGAAATACAGATGGACTTTCAGGTGAGGCGAAGTCATTTCAGGGCAGGTGGATATTTCTAGGTGGCTTTGCACCACCCTGCTCACCCTTCAGTGTTCCACTGTTTCTGATCATTTTTAGATTGTCTCCCCCACAGCACTATTTTGCCTTACAATGTTTGGAAATCATAAGTGCCCTTTTGTACTCATTAAGCTCTCAGCAGCAAGTTGCTGTAATTGTAAAATAAGTCAGGATGTCAAAGTGCCTGGCAAGAAAAGCAAGCAGAAAGCACTGAAAGAGAAAACACAAGGAAAACACAAGGGCATGTGTCAGCCCTTCCTTCCCAGGGCAGAGATGAGTTTATAAATTGGCCAGGGGTCACTACACAACTGCTGGAGCCAAACACCCTTTGGCAGGCTGCTAAGCTCTGTTTGGGTGGGAAGTGGAAGGGAAGGACGGAAAAAAAAGACATTCTTCTGTTTTACTGTTATAGCTCCCAGACATGCCAAGCAGAAGGATAAAAACACACCATCATCTTCAATTTAGGAAGGTCACTTCTGCTGATGCTTGTGGCCTTCTCACCAGCTGTAAGGGCCAGAACATACAAGCACGCACCTGCCTAAGCACACAAATAAGATCTCCTAAATAAAGACATTGTAGTTGTGAGAGGAATTCTGAGGCTAAAGGAGCACAGTAGAGACTATAATAGGTTTGAATCTACTTGGAGACCTTAGAATCACAGTCCCTAGAAACTCCCCATGAGACATGAGTAATGCACATATTCACATGAATCCCCATTGGTACATGCAATTTACTGTAGAATAGAACCAACAATTTCACTTACATCAATGATAGCATTTTTCCTAGAGGAAAAAAAGCACTCTTGTGTAAAAACAGTCGCTATTCATTGACCCTAAGAAGGCAGGCATTGCTTTTCTCCTCCTGTTGCTCAATAGCGTCTTCAAAATAGCTCTCAGAAGACAAGAACTTCCCTGGTCCTCTGACCCAGAGCTGCTCCTTTGTTGTTCCTTCTTGCAAATATATTCATTTTCCAAATTAAACGAAAACATACCACCAACATCTAGCCAGCCTTTTGACCTTATCCTCTTTTCCCTCTGGCTCTCAACACAAGCCTGCCTGAGGCTTCACTGTTTTCAAATACATCTTCTTAAAACTAAATTGAAAGACATTTCATCCTGCTTATCTCTTATATGAAACCACTACCTTAACTCAATTAAAGGTTTAAAATTTAATTTAAAATATTTAAATTTTAATGTAAGTATCACACTTACAATCTAATTTTATCCAGCTCAGCCTTTTCAGTACCAAAATCCCTCCTGAAATCCCAGAGCAAAGTTTGTATTGAATTGTTGGTAGCCAGGAATTAGGGGAGCAATGCCCCTCCTGCCATAAGCAAAGATTAAGAACCTGCAAAGCAAAGCAAAGGAACATGAACATCCATATGTCAATAGGTCCCAATAAGATGCATGCTAGAGTCTTGAGGAAACTGGCCAATGTAGTCACCAAGTCACTCTCAATGCTAATTTAAAAATCATGGCAATCAGGAAAAGTCCCTGGTGACTGAAATTAAAAAAGTCTCATCCATTTTTAAAAAAGGTAGAAAGGATGACCCAGGGAAATCAGCCTCGCCTCTATGCCAGGGAAGATCACGGAGCAGATCCTCTTGGAAGCTATGTTAAGGCACCTGCAAGAGAGGGAGGTGATATAGGACAACCAGCATGGCTTCACCAAGGGCCGCTCCTGTCTCACTAACCTTGTTGCTTTTTATGATGGCATAACTACATCAGTGGACAAAGGTAGAGCCTCTGGTGCCATATATCTGGACTTCCTTAAGGCCTTTGACACAGTTCTCCATAACATCCTTCTCTCCAAATTGGAAAGATATTGATTTGATGGGTGGATTATTTGACAGTTGAGGAACTGCTTGCAAGATCTTGTCTAGAGTGAAGGTCAATGGCTCAATGTCTTGATGGAGACTGGTGAAAAGTGGTGTACCTCAGGGTTCTGTACTGGGACAAGTGCTTTTTAATATCCTCACCAGTGACGCTGACAGTAGGAGTGAGTGCACCCACCACATGTTTGCTGATGATATCAGGCTATGTCATGCCATCAATCTGTCTGATAGATGGGATGACTTTCAGAGAGACCTAAACAGGCTCAAGCAGTGGGTACAGGTGACTCACATGAAGTTCAGTAATCCAAGTGCAGGGTCTTGCACCTGGGTCATGGCAACCCCTGCTACAGTACAATCTGGTGGATGTAAGGATGGAGATGCCTAAAAGGACGTGGAGGATGGAGCCCTGCCTAAAAGGACGTGGATGTACTGATGGATGACAAGCTGGACATGAGCCAGCAGTGCGCCCTCACTGCCCAAAAAGCCAACCATATCCTGGGCTGCATCTAAAGAAGCATAGTCAGTAGGTCAGGGGAGGAGATCCTGCCTGTCTGCTCCATGCTGGTGAGACATCACTTGCGTCTACCACCTCTCCAGGCAACCTGTTCCAGTGTCTCAACACCCTTAGTGTAAAAATACTTTGGAGTGGAGTGTTCAGTACAGGAGAAACATTTACCTGTTAGAGCACATCTAGAGAAGGACAACAGTGATTCAAGGGATGAAACACCTTCTCTATGAGGACAGGCTGAGAGGACTGGGGCTGTTCAGCCTGGAGAATTCTCCAGAGACCTGACAGCAGGCTTTTAGTGCATAAAGGGAGTTATAAGAAAGATGGGGATGGACAATTTAGTATGGTCTGCTGTTTTATAAAAAGGGAAAATATTTTCAAACTAAAAGAGGGGAGATTTAGATTGGATATAAGGAAGAAGTATTTTTACACTAAGACTGTTGCCCAGAGATGGTGGATACTTCATCCCTTGAGACGTTCAAGGTCAGGCCTGGATTGGGCTCTGAGCAACCTCATCTAGCTGCATATCTCCCCATGTATTGCAGGGGAGTTGGACTAGATGACCTCCAAGGGTCCTTTCCAACTCAAACAATTCTGTTTCACCTTTTTTTTTTTTTTTTTTTTTGGTCCTATCTCCATTATTTGATTCAATTACATTCTAATTCAAAGATCTGTATTTATCTGGTCAAGATAGTTGAAAACATTGTACTGTTATACAAAACTCAGTTTGCAACTCCCTTGTATACTCCATGGAGATACCAAAAAAAAAAAAAAGACACACAGGCAAACTTATTTGTACTTTTAGCATCTGCAACACCTATAACACCAAGCACTATTTCTTCACCACACACTGTGCAAAGCTATTGTCTGCTCTGCTCTAAAGCTACTGCCTGAGTTTTATGGAATGCCTCTTCCTGCTGATGAAGATGTCAGAGGCACATGTGAGTGAGGAGAAGTTCACTATAGGGGTTATAATCCATATATTCTGATATAAGAAGGGAGATTGCTCTATCTAACTAACTTTGATGTGAGATCCCTTTAATCACTATTACTCTTAAGGCCAATTAAGCACAGAGTTTACTTCAATATAGTATCTTGACTACTTCCCTCTCTCTCAACATGCTATCCTGTACTTTCCCACTATTTAGAGGGAATCAGTCAGTGGCTGTAGCTCCTAAGAATGTTTCAGGACTTCAATTTTTGCCTAGCAGTGAGAGTTAGTTGGCAGAGATGGCAATAGCCTGACAGCCTTCTGCTAGCACTAAAGCACTGTCTAATGCACCTGCTATCAGAGGTAATTTTACAGAGAAGCGTAGAGATAATTTTTCAATTTGCTGCCTAGTGAATCAATTGCAGCTTAGTAATCAAGACAATGGCTGTAAAATACAATGTGTGGAGTGTGTGAGTGGAGAGATGGTTTCACACTGCAAATCTGACTCAGAGCAGAGTAATAGTATTTTCCCTTAAGCTTATGGAAACTCCAGAAGGACCTCTGAATTTAAATGAGTAGAAGCAAATTACAGCTGCTGATACTCTTAAAGATCTCTCTTACTTCTGATGAGGCCAGCAGGGAGATTGGTATAGGCAGGCTTCGGAAAAAGTAGTATGCTGTGGAAAGGCACAGGTGAGATTAGGCTCTTCCTATGGGAGAACTGAAGGAAAATTTAGAACTGATGCAAACTGGGCAATATCTCCAATTCACAGATAGCACTGCTACTCAGCACTGTAAAAAAAAACTTTAAATGAAGCAGTAGCATCTTGGAGGCAGTTCTGTCCTTGTCAGCTCAGTAAGTCTCACATCAATAGTTTGTAACAAGGTTCTGGCTGAAATCTTGTTCTGTCTCTTAATTGCCATTTGATTGAAGAGGCAGGAAAAAGAGAACAATAAAATAATTAAAAATAACCAATCCCGTGACCTTAAAGTGAAACAGAAAAATATTTTGCAAAGTCCAAACAGGTAGAATGAAATTTCAGTTATAAGCAAAGGAAATAATTCCTGTTTCCTCCAGTTGCCAAGAAAGAGGGTTTTCTCAAAGACAATCAGGCTTCTAAAATATCACTTGCAAGGCCTTCAAGCTTGAAACTTTTTTTGATCATTCAATTTCATGTAAAATTAGAAGAAAGCTACTAATACTACAGTACTGTACACTTACAGAGATGAAGAGGGCCTCTTGTACACCATCATTTTTAATTTATATTAATTTAGTTTATATTCAAGTGATTAAGTTATATTAAAGTGATTTATGTTTTCAAATTTACATGATAAAAAAAAAATTGAGGATCTTCTGTTTCTTCTATTCTGAATTACATATGTAAGGCAGAAAATTTAAGAAGAGAATATATGAGCATTACATGGAAAGTAGAAAGTAGAAGTAATTGCAAGTATCCTCTAAAGAGAACGACTTCTCCCAGAAGCAAAGACTATGCCACTGCAAGAGAATAAGAGCAAAACTATTTTTCAGTGTTTGCACACGTGTGTCCTCTAGACTTGGGCAATGTAACATCACTGAAAAGGAAAAAAAAAGTCAGAGATAGAACCAGTAGGAGAAAGAGAAAGGGATATAGACCAATAGACTACAGCAAAACCACCTATTTGAGAGGCTTTACCTAAAGAAATCTTAAATGGTATTTATAAAAACATAAGAAAATTAACAGCAGCTGAAACAGCTTAGTTTGTAGCCTGCCTGGAAGTAGGCATTAGTTTATCTTGTATAGAATTTGTAAGAAATTATTTCTGTCTCAAATTATAGAGTATATGGGAAAGACAGAAAGGAAGCAATATTGCTTAAGTCCCAAATGAAGAAAGGAGAAAAAAAAAAAAAAAAAAAAAAAAAAAAGCTTAGCCTGCTTAATTTGTCCATAGTAAAAAAGGGAGGAGATAGGAGGAGATAGTCAAGTGAATAATTCCATGGCTAGCGCTTTTAGCACAAACCTATCCTTCCTTGTAGCCCTTACAGAAAGCATATGTAAAAGATGCTTAAATATTTTTATGCTACTGCAATAAAGTTCAAGATTTGCAATTTCTTGCAGAACAGTGTAAAAAAAAAATCAGCGAATCAGGACAGATGTAAGTAGTAATACATTTGCATATAACTTATTCTATACAATTGGTAGTTCATCTGTTTGGGAAAAGAGCTTTCACGTATGGAATGCCACTTATTTTCTTTGTTATCAGATGTTTAATTGAATCAACAGGTTAAAGTCCAATTCATGAACACACAAGATCAAGAAAGAGAGTTTGGATTTTTTTTGTTTGTTTGTTTGTTTTATTCATACATTAATTTGTATAATGGCTTTTAAAATCAGATCTCTATTCTAAGAGATGAATTAACAATATCATTCAAGAGATCAAATACCACTTATTAGATTGCTGCAGACATCTTAGTATCAGATATTCACTTCAGGTAGATAAATTTGAAAAAAGATGTAAAACCTAATATAAACTTTTTGTTGTCTTTGTTAATAATTTGTAAACGAGTATGGGGGTCAGATGTCTATTTCTCTAAATCCCAGGCCTAAATATACATCTGTGGCACTGACTTCCATCTTTGTTAGCTGTCGCCACTTTGAACATCTGTAGCAGAAATGCTAAGTCAGGGCCTGAAACAGTGATTGAACACCTGTGGGGAAGGCAAGGCCAACCCAGGGGAGCTCAGCTGCATGCAATGTACCTGAATGACCAGAAGGGGTGGAGCCAGGATTCACCCCTTCCCAGACTTCATTTAAGGGTTGGTAATGGAGGTAAGGGTGGTTTGTTGGAGAGCTGTATCTACCTGAGGCCTTATTAAAGGTAAGCAGCTTATTTTTCCCTTTGTTTTTGTGTCCTTGACTGTTGCAGTTGTGCTTGTTCTCATTTGCTGTAGCCGGGGACTTTGCCATACTGCTGCTATTGCTGCGCTTTCCATTGTATTATAGTGTTATGTTGTTTTAGTATGGTATTGGCCATTGTTTCCCAGTTGTTATATTTTATTTGACAACAAAGTGATAAGTGAAGTTTGTTATAGGGCTTAACTGTAACAGGATTTGGAGATACTTGAAGATGTTATTGTGGAATTTTCACTAGACTTGAAGTTTTTTCCACATAAAATCAGAAACTCTAGCTCATGCTATGCAATCTATTGCACTTTCATGTCTTCAGAAGTAGGAATAGCCTGCAATTGGCTCCCAGATATAAGACTGAAAATGAAAGGAGCACTTTATATATATGTATATATATATATATACATACATATATATATATATGCTTTCACAAGTTAAGGAAAGTGTTTCTAAGTCCACAAAGGCTGTGCTGTGAATCTCCAAAGACCTCAATATTTCTCATTCACTTTCTACTCCATGAGAAGTGCCACTGCAGGGTACTGTATGAGAAAATGCATGTGGCAGAATCAAGCTGGGAATAATAAGCATTACTTAAAATATCCTCAACCAGGGAAAAAACTATCAAGCCTGTGTGGGGTGGCAATTCAAGCCTGCACTTGGCACGCTAGTAAGCTGATTTCCCGGTTTTCCACTACTCACTCACCAGTCCAGCCTAGCCTGTGCTTATTAATTCAGAATATTTGAGTTCAGAACTTGTATCTGTAGCAGGGATGCAGACCTTAGCTTCTCACATAACAGAGGACATCTTCCTGTTACTCTAGTATAGTCCTTTCTCGTTCTCTTCATTTATAAGGCTTAGCAATATGTACAAAGCCACGCAGGTTTTTTTATTCATTCATACAAATCCATAAAGCCAGAGGGCACAGCTATTATCTATGACTTCACGGTATACAGGAAATTATTTCCTGATTTATTTATTATTTTTTTCAAATAAAGGAAATGCCTAGAACATCGCTAAACTTTTCTTCACTAAATACCAGCTTGCTCTTCCTGTATTTTGAAAGAGGTGACACTTCTCTCCAAGAGGCTCCAAATTAGCAGTTGGGAGTTCCATGTGGAATTATTGTCCACTTATCTTTGGCACTTCCTGATGCTTTGCCTGTTTCATCCTGACAGCGCTGGTGTCCAGCAATCATTTTCACATGGATCTAACCTCCGTGTACTAACTGGAAAGTTCAGGAACTGAGAGTCAGATTGATTATTCTTTTACATTGAAAGGTCATGAAGATAATAGCAGCTCTTAAACACGTTGGATCATCTGAGCAGAATCCCACCACTCCTAAAAGAACAGTGATTTAGTAGTTCATCAAGACTTCAGTTTTATTCCTGAAGACTGTTAAAACTGGGCTAGTTCAAAAATTAAGCTGGACCACTGTATAAAGAAGGCATTAAAAAACAAATGTTTGGAGTACAGGTGACTGATCTGTACAGTACTTATTTCAGTAATTCAGGACATCAAGCATCATGAGATTTTTACTGAGGAAGACCAGTTAACATTTTGTTAGACCATGTGTTTTTATGTCAGGTTCTAACAGGAAAAAAAGTTTTCTTTTCTAGCATGTTTACAGTTCTGTTTGAAATACAGAGTAAACGCTTCTCTTAAAACAACAGTTCTGGTTATTTTCCATTTTATCTGATATAATAATCTCTGGAACAAAAACTTACAGGTACTTTTGTACAGTCGGTTAATGTTCTTCTTTGCCATAATCGCTTTCAGACTTGGACTTCAGGGGCACCTCCTATTTCCACAGGGGCATTTCCATAGATGATAGGAGAAGTTACAAAAACACAGCAGAAACAAATTGAACTCATTTTAAAAGATTATGCTTCAATGCAGAAGAGATAATAAATGGTGGCTAAGAAATTGAGAAAATACAGTCTAGCCAAAGATTTCTATATAGAAAGATTGACTGCTAAGGGAGGCACAAGTTCTGAGAAGTCTTTTCAGTGTTAAAATTTTTTTAAAGAGAGAAATGGGAATCAAAAAAAATTGAGTCATTCAGCACTTCCCTTACTTGCAGAACAATACTACAAAGAGGGCAAGAGTGTAGCACAAAGCCCAGCAATGAAGTAGCTGGACATCTCCTGAACAACAGCACCCACAAGACTCATTCAGCTACTTTCAAGTGTATAGCTTTTGTGAGGTAAAGAAGACAACAGGAGAGATGAAAAACAGCAATATACTGCTGCAGATCTGTACATTAATTGCTGCGGGAGGGTACACAAAGGGAGCAAGGCCAGGCACACTTTTTCTTTTGGTATTTGTATTATTCTGAATATGTTCACTCTTTGCCTCAGAGCAGTTGATATCTGGAAAATGAGCAGCTATAAACCATAATTTCTCAGCAGATGAGACTTCAAACTCCTAGCAGTGTCGCATGAGAAGTGGAGCTTGCTGTAACAAATGGCATTCACAATGTACTCGCTTATACAAATAACCTATGAGTCAGTCTGCAGGCTGTCCGTATCTAGTTTCCTGTCCTAAATCAAATCACTGAATACTGAACTTTCAAACTGATGAGTATAATTTTGGACTCAGCATCCAGCCACTTCAGCTTCATCTTTCATCTTACACCCTCAAGGCGATTTGTCAGAGTTAGATCCACAAATGTGAAAAAAATTATAAATCTTTGTTTCTCGCCTTACACAAAAGTAGCTGATCACCACTGTAGGGGGCATGGGTGTAAATTCACAGCCTATTATTCCTTGTTTAAGTTATATGAATGTTTAATAAGAGGAAATTAAGATGAATTTAGACAAAGGAGTACAAAAGCACATGGCTCAGCATTAGCTGTGAGATACATTTGTAGTTTGTACAGAGGCAGAATTCATTCTATTAATCTTCACCAAACATTTAATTTTAGGACTGAAAAATCATCAAAGCAAGGCCTGGAGACTAAGCATCATCTTACAGACAACTGACCTTGCTATTATACGCATTAGGAAACAGCTGAGTTATTGCAGTCAGCTTCAGCCTGTCTTGGGTTTTCTATTGTGACCAGAGATGTTGGCTAACCCAACACACACAGACAAAAAAAAAAAAAAAAAAAAAAAAAAAAAAAAAAAACTGAACAGTTCTAGAGGTTTTTCTCTGACCCTTCTAGCAATTGCTATTGAAAATCTACATCCATATCACTAAAGCTCTTTCCCTGCAGAGTAGTTGTGCCGCATTCAGACTCCATATTGTGGTCAGCCTTGCTTTATGTTAGAAGAGCACGTTTTGATCTACCTAAGGAACCATGGACTATGGTAAAAAAACAAAGTGTCAGTGTACTCAAGTTCCAGGCATCATTTTATTTGCAGTTATAGACATAGATATGTAAATCATGTTTGTACTGCCACTTAGCTCCAAAGCAGCACTGAGTGATTTAACAGTACCCACAATGGGGTATGCAAGTACATGCTTCTCAGCTTTTGGAAAACTATATTTTAGCAAAGTGGTCACAGTTTACTTATTTCCACTATTGCACAACAATCCAAGAAACATCTTATAGGTTCCTTATTGAGTAATTTGTGGCATTTATGTCTGTTTTGAGAGTGATTAGGAGAAATATACCTGGACTGGCTGCTAACATCAACATTGCTACTTAGCTTGCCCATACAGCAATAAATGCTGCTTTTCTTTGTTAGTGAACTATCCAGAGCTTACTGGTTATAAGCAAAAGATTACAGACATACATACATTTGGTTGATGGAAAATGGGTAGACGGAAGGTTCTCAAATTCTTCCCTCACCACCCAAAGCAGGATTTAGTCAATGGAATTCATCTTCTAAATAGAGATCCAGCACACAAGCTGGTGACTGCAACAGCTTGCCTTCTCTGTATTCTTCTATATTTCTCTGTCAACAAGGAAACAATGGATCAAAGCTTACTGGAAAAAACAGCTCTATCATTATCCTATAGAGAGCCTGGACTTCATAGCAGCACCAAACTACCCTGATTGGAAGAGCTAGTAGACCTCAATTCTTACAAGATCTTACTATTCTTACTACAATCCCAACTACAATTTGCACCACTGATGCTTCAGATCAAAGAATTTTATTCTAGCAATGATGCAGATAATTAAATACAACCAAATAAATAGGGAGGAAAAAAAATCAGCAAAGTGATTGGAAGTTAACTCAGCATTAACCAAGATAACAGAAGACCTCTTCATAAAACAAGGCAGTAGATCTCCGTGTTTTTATAACTTATTTAGGTACTCTTGATTCCTGAAGCATACCTTCTCTACAAGGTGTCAGCCTGTTGCAGTTACTTCCCCATCGATCTGTCTGCCACATCTCTGGAAAGGTCAAGTGGAACGAGGGCCCTTTCCAGCACTCTTTCAAATCACTTCATTCCCTTGTAGAAAGGGCGAAAGCTCTCAGGTGACAGGCTAATTAATTCAATTTTTTCATCTGTGCGGAACTGTGACATTTATAATTTATTTGGAAAGGAAAAAAATATTATTTAATCCTGTTAAATACATTACCACATCCCTTACCAAAGTTTGGTAGTACAGTGTTTTATTCAGATGATACTTCAAACACTGTTGCTGAATTAACGCTTTGCACATGTTTATTTTCTGTGCTTACTTCTTTTAAAAATGGTTCCAAATAAAACATATGAAGTATTTAAAAAAAAGGGGGGAGGATTTCACAGCAGTAGCTGCAAACTCCTAGGCAGAGCTTTTGTACATTATTATTTTATTTATTATTATTTAATTTGGTAAATTATTATTTGCCTTCCATAAAACAAGAGTTTTGGTTTCTGCTCATGAGACTGCAGCCTTTAAAACAGCGTACTTATTTCATACTTATTTCTTTGTCAGCTGAGATACATGTTTAGTTTGTTTTATATAAAGATATGAGTTCTTTCTGAGTTCAGAAGCAGAGCTGAGATTTTCCTTCAACTATACATATATAAGATCATGGGTACTGCAGAGCATTTTTGTGAAGTTTAGGGAAGCTTTCATTGCTGCAAATATTTAGAATAACTTCTGATAGGTGCACAGATCTAAGTCAAATGCTGACTTGTTTGTTGTTTTACTAGAAACCCACTAAATTCTAAGATGCATGGGAATGTACTCAAATGAGAATCCTAAAGCTGCAACTTTGTAGTCAGGTGTTGCAGGAGGTGCAAGAGTGAACCAAATGTTCATTTCTTTCCATCATATGAGGAAACACACAAAAGACCTCACTGCCTCATTAGTAGGATGTGATCTTAGTAATGGCTTTAAGTGGGCATGGATGATTCAACTATTAAAACTGCATCTATTTTGGATTCAGTCTGTCCTTCAGATAAAAGGATTCCTGCAGAGAGTCTGTCTTCTGTCAAAACCAGCAACCCGAGCAATTTTTCACCTGAAGGTATCTTTCCCTTAGGCCAAGACAATATAATCATTTACCATGCAAATCCTCAGAGTAGAAGGCCATGCAGTTGTGCAGACTCTGATTCAGAAATTTCCTGAGTCTACACTTTCCTGATAATAAATACCTTTTACCTCCTTTGGTGTCGTAAGATGTCCTAGCTCCCTTGGAGAAATAATATACCTTTAATATTAATGTGGGGGTTTTTGTTTGTGTTTTAAGAATGAGAGTGATTTATGTAGGCTTTGTCTTTTTTTTTATTAAGAAAACTATTCTCTTTGTATTCCTAGAAATGTAATGTCCTTCTCAGTCTTATGTTTCGAAGTCGTCAATTTTTGACCTCTGCTGTCTCCATAGGCGCAAGTTATTTTGGCAGCTGATCAAGTACCAGCCAAATCCTATACAGCTTCTAAGTCCCATTAATCCTTCTGGTGAGCTATCACAGAATTTTAATGCTGTGATTGTTCTTTCAGCATTTACGAACTTTATACTAAGTTGTTCTTGAGCTATCATCATATCCTGTAACTTAAACATATCCTCTATCCCTATGTTTACTACCTTAATGTACTTTAATAGCTGAACAATTTTCTTTCCAATCTTATACTTAAACTAAACAAATTAAGTTATTTCAAGAAAATAAGCTCTCCACTCTTTCAAATCCTGATTGGTTATGAGGGCTTACATATTTTGACAGTTAAACAGGTCTGTAGCTATCTGGATCACATTACTATGTTTAGTAGCATATGTGCTATTTTTCATTATCTTAGGATTGCATCTAAGTTTCTTAAATCAAGTTCACCAGATAAGCTTACGTTTCCAAAGGTTTTCATCAGAAGCTTTGATTTCAGCCTCATTTAAATGGGTTCTAACTGCATTACTATATTTAACTGCATTACTTGATTGAAGGTACACTCTTCTCTTTGTTTTATTGTCATAGTAACACTACTTCTAATTGCTAGCCCTTTTCTACTGCAGTGTATTACTATATACCCCATGTATCAATAAGGGCTGGGCAATGAGTGGACTGAAAGCAGCTCTGCAGAAAAATATTTGTCTGTATTTGTGGACAAAAACTGAACACGAGCAATCAATGTATGTTTGCAGCCCAGAAAGCCAACCATATCATGGGCTGCATCAAAAGAAGCATGACATCTGGGTGAGGGAGATGATTGTTCCCCTCTGCTCTATTCTCATGAACATCTGCTGCACTGTGTTCAGCTCTGATGCTCTCAGTGTAAGAATGTGCATCTTGGATCATGTCCGTGTGAGGTCACAGTGATTATCAGAGGGCTAGGGAAATTATCCTACAGAGGCAGGCTGAAAGAATTGGAGTTGTTTGGCCTGGGGAAGAGAAGGCTCTGAAGAGAGCTTATTGTGGTCTTTCAGTACTTAAAGGAGAAGAGACTCTTAAGAAAGATGAGAAGAAACTCCTTGTCAGGGTTAGAACAACTGTATAAATTATAAGTTAATTTGGATATTATGAAGACATTATTTACTATGAGGGTGCTGAAGCACAGAAATGGGTTGTCCAGGGTTGTTGCTGTGGATGTCTCAACCCTGGAAGTGTTCAAGTCCAGGCTGGATGGTGCTGTGAGCAAACTGGTCTAGTAGAAAGAGTTCCTACCCATATCACAGGGACTGGTACCAGATGGTTTTCAAGGTCCCTTCTGACCCAAATAATTCTTTGATTCAATAATCCCTTATTTTCCTTATTTACTTTTCTTTCAAACTGGGTCAGGTAGAGCAATGCTTGGCCAACTCTCAGTTAGTTAGCTCTTCACAGTTTAGGTTTCATCACTCTCACATAGTTTATCTCTGATCCTTCTTTATATCCAGCAGGTTCTGGAACTATTGTCAAATGTAAAATACATCCAAATACCTTCAGTTGCCATGTCTCCATTTTTGTGTCAACGCACAGCTCTCAAAGAGTGTGCAAATTTCCATAAAACCAAGTGATAACCATACAGATAAATATACCCTCTAGAAAACCTATCTTGCTGAAATCTTCAAGAATGAGTTTCTTCTAGACATCCTTATTTACTTCCTTCTATTGCTTTATTGCCTCAGTAACTGCCAGCTGTTCAGCTTTTAAAGCTCTTCCCTCTTCTGGCTCTGCCCCATTTACCCTCTGCAATTAGCCCTGAGCTATAATCAAAAGTAGGGAGACTCACAATGGCAGCTGCAAGGTTATTAGTTTATTCATAACAGAGCTCCCAAAATGGAATTACATTACAATGAAACCCAACATCATGCTACAATTGAGCGAATTCTTCATCCAGAGAGACCAGGAGAGCTCTTTCTTCACCCAGGGTATGCCGTGTACTGCTGGGCTCACTATAGATCTTTGACTGCATTCACACACCCAGTCCAGGAAGCAGAAAATGTAAATGAGCAGACATTAAAGTCCAAACCTCTCAGAGGCCCTAAAAGCTAACAGGGCTGCTAGGAAATATCTGGGCCAATGCTGAGAACTCTGCCAACTGACAAGGTGGCAAGGAACTGCTGGTGGCACAGGGCTGCAGGTGGCTATAACAGAATGAGATGTTGCTGCACTTCACAGTGCAGGTATTGCAGAGGGAGTTTCTGTCAGGGAAATGTGTAAGTAATGGATGGATTTCAGAGACTGGAGAAACTGGAGCGGAGTAACAGGGGCATTTTGTAGAGCATGATCCTGCAAAGACAACACCACACAGCATGTTACTTTTATCATTTTTACCATAATTGCCACTATTTCTCTTTTCTAATCTGCAAGTTAGATGACACTTCGGGATTTTTACTTTCTTCCTCTCCTCCTTCCTTTTCGCTTTCATGTACTTACAGAGTTTAGTGGTGGAAGGCAACCCATCCTTCTCAAATGACCTAATCTTTTATTCCTTATTTCTCTTCTCACGTACAACCATTGTCAATCATAAGTAAAGGAGAGTTTTTGATTTCTCTGGCAGTCTTTATTGACAGCTTCCTGAAAGGAAAGCAAATGGAATGAAGCAGAAGCTCAGGGAGAGCATGCATCTAGGCCAGCCTCAGACTCCAGGAGGAGGCACAAGTATAAAATCAGTGTCAGTTTAGGAAAAGTCCTGTCACCTTTCTCTTGCAAAGATAAATGATTTCAACTGGCAATACAGAATTCTGCTAACCCTGGAGTTTGGTGTGGAGGGCAATGACTGAAATATAGTTACAGGGAAGCCTGGAAGGTGGATTATATCACACTCATACAAACTCATCATGTGTATGCCATGTGGTTACGACGGCGGAAGCAACCACCAGATGGCTGGAGACATGTCTTGTGTCCCACAGCCCCAAGTACTATCCTGGGCCTTGAAAAGCAAATCCTGTGGCAACACAGACTCTCTATCCTAAGATGTAAGTGGTGGCAGACATATTTTGGGAGGCTTTAGTTTTAGTCTGCTCTTGCACCTTTCCCTCTAGCACTCCAGCCCACAGCACACTCTAATGCATTTTAGCTTGATGACTTGTTAGTTGATGTTATTTTCTTGGTCAGAAGGATTCCTCTGAGTATTTTTTTCTATATGAGAGAAAAGTTTTTCCTTCAGGAAAAAATATTGCTCCAAAGAAAAATTAAAAACATGACCAAAACCTCGGATCTAAATGAAGCTGAATTTTCAAATTACCTATGCTAGGTCTATGGTAGATGTAAGAAATTAAACTAAGTCACAAATTAATACTTTCTGATCACAGGAAATTTGTAATTCAAAATAAGGTTTGCTGTGCTCACTAAGAATTGTTACACAGAACATAATGTACTTCCATGTAGTCGTTTATCTATTGATAGGCTGTTCAGGATATTATTAAATATACTAAGAATTTAGGAAATAAGTAAATTTAAGTTTATGTGAGAATATCTTTTGGCTATACTGTTTACTAAAGTAATCTGGAGAAAATGGTTTGCTCTATCATCTTTCAAGATAAAATTTGAATGCATTATAGTAAAAAATATACTGGCATAATTTTATAGAAGATAACTTTATAGCTAATTTTTATGAATTCTGAATGTACTAATCATGAATGTACTAATCATTAGTCAAATCATGTAATACATAATAAGAGCTTTTAAATGACTTGAAGTCAAAAGTTTCTGAACATTTTAATCAATTAAGCCTCATAATACAATTGTCAGCCAGGTATTATTGTGAAGACCTAATATTTAATACTATAATAAAAGTAAGCGACTTACTCAAGGTCTCACAGCATAGCTAAAAAGAGATCTCCATGATTCACTGATGCTGAAGATAGTTCTGTGCATCGGAGGACTATACAGTCTTCCCATGAACAGTGCAGGGAGAAAATAAATATTAACACAATTATATCCAGCTTCCTAATAATAGAAATATTCCCAGATTCCCTGGCATTCCTTCTGACAAATTCTAGACCATACAGACCGTTCACTGAAACTGGATTGATAATGGATACAGTTTCTGACCTTGAACTCAGCATGGAAACCATTTCTTGTTATGTGAACTTCAAGATTGCTATGTTAAGCATCCTTTGGAAAAACACAAACTGTCAAAAATTCAGTTGCTCTCATTTAATCTGTGCACTATATGCATAAGAAACAATCACCATTTGTCAGAAATTAAGACACTGATTTTCTGTGACTGCAAAAAGAAGCTGGTAGTTCACTCAATGATTACTCTGTAGTAATTTAATACACTTAATCTGATCACTATTAAATTCTATCACTATTAAATTGTACTTTTATTGTACTTGTTGATTCTTTAAGTACTCTAACTGGGCTAAAGAGCACAAATTATAGTATGCAGTAAGAGAACTATTATTTCAGTCATCACCTATGGTTCTCAGTTTGAGTGAAGAGCTCATGAAATACTTAAAATCCAGGGCTGGATCCTCTATTTCTGCAAATCAGTGCTGTTGCTCCATTTGCTTCAGAAGAAAAATGATGATTTACAGTCTAGAAGGATCGGACTTCCAATATTTGTTCATTTTGCTATGGTTTGCAAAGATCTGAAATTCAAAGATTTGTATAGCAAATCTTCTCAAGTACAGAGATTTTGAGTTGTAACTGTGCTGTGTTAGAGAAGCTAGAGCCAATACCTGTGTAATGGGATGTAATTCCTTTTTGGGAGCATGAGAGTCTTCAAATCTAGTAGAAATTAATATTTTGCTGTTTTATGCAGATGGTCAGATCTAGTTTTTTTTATCAAAGTACTTGAAACTGTTCAACTGCGTTTATTTGAGAAGAAATATGTAACTATATAGGTTGCTCTAGAAGTAATTCCTCCTGTTTATTTCCATGGAAACTAAAAGAGATACAAAGATCACAATAACACAAATACACTACTACAAAACCTCAGCTATAAAACACTATTTTTCAGCATAGTCACCACCAAAGGCTGAGCACTTTCACCAGCAATAAAATTCTGTGTAAAAATCTGCACCACCTGAGGTGATGACCCACTGTTTCACAGCTGCTGTGATGTTGTAACTGCTGGGAAAATATTGCCAACAGAGTCCGTTTCTTCTTGATCCACATAAATGAAAGTCAGAATGTACCAAAGCCAGATTATATGTGTTAAGATGTGTTAAGACAGTGCAGCCAAGACTGGCAATGTGCTTCACTGTCTTCATAACGGTATGGGGCTTGTGTTACAGGAGAAAAGTTGTCCTCCTCTCTGGCCTGACTCTGGAAGTTGGAGGCTTCAGTTTACTCAGTGTTATGATGTAACAATCAAAGGCTTTCTAGGTTGCAGGAAATCTAAAAGGATCATGTATTTCCTATCCCAAAAAAAAGAGTGTGTCACTTTGTCTTGCTCCAATTTATAGGAGGGAGAGGAGGCTCTTTTTAATATCTGTATACCTGGCGTGTGAGATTAAGAAACAATGGTTCAAATGTTGATCCAACCAGTTTATTATAAATCCTAATCAGGGAAACTGGGAAGGGAAGGAGGGAAATAGAAAAGATAGGAAAGAGGCAAGAATCGCGTAAAGTGGGGATAGTCACCACCAGGATCCAACAGCAGTCCTATTGCATGACATTTTGAAGGGCTGAGGCAAAGAGCGGAGTGGGGAAACAGCAGCGTGTTGGGCCTTGGGCAGCAAGCAGGTAGTAGGAAGAGGCTGCAGAGCCAATCCGGGAGGAAGCAGCAGGACTCAGGTAGCAGGCCCAGGAGGGTCTGTTAACATGCAGGAATTCTGTTGTGAGGAATCTGATGGCAGATGCCTTTGATCTTCTTCAGCATCATGGTAGAGCGCACAGCAAGTCTGGGGGGAGGAAGGCAGATTGTGAGGCTTCTCATCGCAGAAACCTTTTCTTCTTCATGAGGAATCTGCTGCCAGAAAAACTAAACCTCATGGTTTTTGATTCCTCTTTTATCCTCCTGCCAACGTGGCATTCTTGGGTGCTTGGGGTAAGAGTCATGTGCAGCACCTCCTGAGATGGCTGTCTTCCTTGAGATAAGCCTACTCAAAAGACTGCTTCACAGCCATTAAGCTCCAGCTTATCTCCCTCATTGCCCCGGCCTTGTCCATCTGTGTCTCTCAGTTTACAACCCTTGCCCAGGACTTGCCCATAAGTGTTCTCCAGACAAAGGATTTCTTAATCCTTGCCCTGGGCTTGTTCATCTGTGTCCCCAGAAAGCTTTGAGACAAAGATAATCTCTTACATACTTTATCCACAGAGGGCCTGCATCTTCAACTTTTTCTTCTGTGGGGAATTCGCATGTTGTTATTCCATGGACTGCCATTTTGACTCTAGCTCATAGTAGCGACACAAAATCTTGTCACCAGTAATGATACAATCCAGGAAGCTGTCATCTTCAGCAACGTATTTGTTCAGTATGTCCTGACAAACTCAGACATGGTGCCCTTTCTGTTCGCATGTGAGCAGTTGTGGGACCCACCTGTTGCAAGCTCTGTGAAATTCCAAAATTGACACCATGGTTTCCAACGCATTGAAGTTGATATTCAGTTCTGTACAGAGTTCTCTGGACACAGTCCACTAAATCACATGGATGAGCTGATCAAGATATTCTTCATTTTGTGATGTGATGTCTGTGTATGGTTGTTCAGAATGTGGTTTGCCTTTCATGTCACCATTGCCACTAGTGAAAAGCACCATTCAACTCAGTGTGTTCACATCCATTGTTAGGTCTCCATGATCATTCAGCAAGCACTGATGAATGTCAATGAGTGCAATCTTATCCTCATAGAGGAACTGAATTACATACCTCTGCTTCATACGCTCTTCCATGTCAAATACTGTTTTGTCAGATGGTCCTTTTGCTACCATGTGTTGCGTGGTAACAAAATTTAAAAGAATATTGATGGGAAGATTCAACCTCTACTGCCATACCACCAACCTCTGCCTCTTATGTCATAGACCAATTTAATAAAATTGGAGACATTACTTTCAGGACCTCTCTCATATACTATGCCTAGAATATGTTAACGACACCAACTTAACTATATCCACTCACTTCCCTTGTATTCTTCTCATTCTTTTACATATTTACTTACTTCCTGCAAATAAATGTAGAAATAAGTATGAAGAACTACAATATGAATTTCTCTTTTACTTTTTTGTTTACCTTATCTGCACAATGGTAAAAATATAGACAAATATTTAGCTTTTTTTTTTTTTAATTATCCCAAATGTCCTTTGATGCACCTATATTTTTCTAAATATTCTGGTGGCTAGAATGATTACAGTACTGAAGAGGTAAATCTTATTCAGTTTACTTAGAGAAATCTTTTCTTATTCTGCTCTATGCCAGCATGAAAGCTTTGTTGTTGTGTACTAGGACACATTGCATATCTCAATGAGAAAACTCAGTGCAGTAGTATTGGAAGACCTCTGTTACATCACTGACTTTCCTCTTATTTATTTTAGGGATGAAACAAATAGATGATCCAGTTTAGAAAATGGAGATGTACAGCTTTCAATCCCTACCTACTAAAGCTCTGTGTTACAATTGGAAAGCTTCTGAAACATTAGAGGATCAAAGTTTAAATGGGAGTTTGTATTATGAATCCTTACATGCTGGAAGGAGCATAATTTGTCCAAAAAGACATCTGAAGAGACCATCGAGGTGTACTGTATAGACAGAAGAAGTTATATAACATTATGTAACCTTTTACCCTCCCTTCTGCTAGAACAAGCACTCGGTAGTTCAGGATGCAGTGATATTCATTAAAACTTGTCTTGTTGCTCATCTGAGATATGAAAGTCTCAAGACACTGAGGAGCAGGGGTCACTAGTAAACTGGGATTAATATTAGATTTCAACTGCAGATGGCAGCAAAGCCTCAAATATATTTGCAATCTCGCCCAGGTAACATTCAATCCATACAGAAATATGAAAGAGTCTGCTTTATCATGTTAAAAATAAAAGAGTGCTATTAAAATAGCTGGAAACACATTTGTTAAATTAGAGGGTGACATTGCTCACAAAAAAATGCAGGATAGATGTTTCAGAGGTAGCTATTCTTGAGATATTTGCGCCAGTGGATTATGAGAGATGACAGCTCTCCAAGTGAACGTGCCAATCACTTGCACAGAGTCCCTGAAAAAATGACAGTGAGTAGTGGCTGCACATAGCCCCTGTCCACTGTCAAACCCTCTAGCAGTCCCTGTAGTTCTGCAATTAGCAGCAGGGGGATGGAAGTCTGGTAACACAGGACACTTACATGTCCTTGTCTCACAATTTAATTCAAAATAGGGGACACTCACTGAGGACGTTTACTTCTACAGTTATCAGTCAGAATAGAGACAGCAAATTTTCCAGAGAGGAGTCTAGCCTCAACACCTGTATGCTGACAAAAGCCAAATGTAAGTAGTGGCTCAGTGAAAGGAGAAGTGTGGAAATTAAAAGTAATCCACTTCTGCTTTCACAGAAGAAACAGCTGGTGTGGCATAGTGCATGAACTCTACCAAAGGATAGGGTTATAATGAAATCACTAAATTGGAAGTGTTCTTCAATTGACAGTCATAGGACCCTGAAAACAGGAGGGGAAGGAATGGGGTAGGCATGTTTTTTAAATACATCTGAACCCAGTAGCTTAGTTGTACATTAGTGAAAAAAGTAATCTTGAAGAACAATTAAAATTTTACCCAGAGTACAGCCTAAATGGTGTTTTCCATACTGTATTTCCAGGTAGTCTGAAATTGTTTAATGGCTGTGAACTAAGGGAACAAGCTTGTCTCATTGGTAAAACATTTGTCTCTTTATTTCTGTGCTTTTCTGAAACAGAGAAGTTAAACAATATAGTTGTAGGCAACTACCCAAGCAGATCTTGTCTTAACATGTCCTCCTCTTGAGGAAGGGATTTCAAGGCTCTTTTTTTATTTTTCTCACCCAGTTTTGCTCAGCAGAATCACTTACTGCTCTGTGCACAATCAGTTTGCAGTACTAAACAAAGAGTGGTCAGTACTAAACTAGGAATGAAGGGAAGGTAACTAAAAAACGTTTTTGTTGGAAATGTCAGAACCCTGAGGGCACCCCTATATAGGCCTAAATGGCCCTTATCAACTTCATCTGGGGCCTCCCCCCAGCATTGCCCATGGGCACAGGAACCTCATTCCTCTTTATCCTGGGCTATGCTGGTGTAATGCCAATCTTCCATTTCTAGCTCTGGCTCTGCCTCCTGGCTGCATGTGGACCTACACTGAGTGTAGCTGGTCTCCTGCATAGACCAGCTACCTATGGTACCAGCTACCCAACCTTACATGTTGTAAGTTGTTTCCAGTCCTCCCTCTGGCCCTGCCCCTGAGATGAATTTTGGACCCACTTTGTGGATCTCTGGTCCTGCATCCTGCCTCTTCTCCTTTAGCTCTTGCCAGAAGACCCCGGATGAACCCTGTTGATAGTTCATCACTTCTCCTGTCAGGACCTACCAGTGGACCCGCTACAGCTCCCAGCTCCCCCCACCATGGTCTGATCCTGTGAGACGGTGCCTGGTGATGAAAGCAGAGAGTGCACTGGGGTCAGCTTTGGCTCCTTAGAGAGCGGCTACCTCTCTCTGAGGCATGACAAGAAAATATCAGCAAGACAGTTCATATCTGATTATGAAAAGTTAGCAATATTGCTTCTTTACAAGCTCCTCGAGGGAAGAGAAGAGCTTACTCCAAAACTGAAGCAGAAAGACTGTTTTAAGTAAGACTTCTAATGACTTTGTAATGAGAAATATAAAGCTCTGAAGTTTCACTGGCATTTTTGGAGGTAACCTAATCTTCACTCATCACTCTTTGACACAGTATGTTCCAGACACAACCTGATTTGTATCTTGAATAACAACTCTGGGGCTAGTACAAACTGGTTGAACTGCAGCACAGTGACAAAAGTCTGTTTTTACTTATTAGGTGGTACTGTGTGACTACAGCTTCTTGATATTTCACATTATCATCTCTGCACTGAACTTGCACTATTTTGTATTATAGCCTTTATGGCTCAGCAAGTTACAGACAAACATACGCAGCTCTTTTAGGAAAGAAAACTCATATATATCTTTTGTCGAACCTTCACAGTAAATTACAGAGCCATAGCTTCATTCAGGCTTCAAGATCATCAAGTTCAACTGTTAACCTGACCTGCTGAGTCCCGTCACAAACCATGACCCTTAATGCCACAGTGAATGCTGACAAATCTTCAGATATGTAGCTTTCCCATAGTCTGCTTTGAAAGCAAATAATTTTAACGCATTTATTTGTTTATAATATTTTTCCTTCACTTCCTCTGGTATGTACTTTAGCAGCAATGACCTTTTCTAAACACTACCTTGGAACTGCTAGGGGCCAGTGCATGAAACAATGTGGCTTTTTGGTTCAAGACTCCTCCAGAGGGTATTTTATTAGGTTAATGCGCTTCGCATTTTGAAAAGTAAAATGTTTTCTGCTAAGAATGCCTTTCCCCAAAATGAATTAGGTGAGCCAATAGTAACACAAAGAATAATGCAACACAAATGTACGTCACAATATTCCCTGGGAAAACTAAACAAAACCTGAATAAAATCTGTATTAAAACAGAGCAGAGTTGATGCAAGGTTTTTGGCTGCCCTAGGCAGATAAAGATTTCTGTCCTCTTTCCTCATCAGTACTTGGTTTTTCAAAATTTTCCACCCTGCCCTATGCAGCTGTAACCTCTTCAGGCTCTGACAAATGTTCCCTGACAAATATTGTATGGGGATGTAAATCCTCAGGTATCTGCAGTGTCTCTGTTCCAGGGGATGCTGTTCCAACAGCAGCAATGTCAGAAGGGAACATACATCTAGGTTTCTACTGCCCGACCAGTAGCCTAAGCTATTAGTGTGAACCCTAACTAACTTAACCACAGAGGAAATAACTATGCTTCAAAATTTATGCCTGAATCACCATTAAAACCCTCTCTTATTGAGTCAGTTTTTGTGTCTTTAGTTTTTGACCCTCAGTCATCTTGTTTACAGACTATAGGACAATTGAATAGTCCCAGCTTTAGAGCTGATCTAAGGAAAGGTTTCATGGCACATGCAGATGTCACATTTGTCACACAAAATATTCTCAATATACAAAGTGTACCTACAGATTTGCTAATTCATACTGCAATACTGCAATTACTTTTTTTTTTTTCTGGAATTGCCACAGATTTCTGAGAAAAGTTCCTTGTAAAGAGAACAGCAAGTTCCTTCTGACAACTTCGTTACAACACAGATTTGTGGGGATAACACAAGTATTAATGGCTGTGAAGTGCGACACAAAAGCAGCAAATGCCTTTTCCTGGCAACATGCAGGTCGTAAAAAAAAAAAAAAAAAAAAAAAAAAAGAACTCTGACACTGTCATGTTTGTAATTTCAATATTATTTTACATTCTAAATACAGCCTGTGAGACTGGCACCTTAAAAGGCAATTGAGGATTTTACTTTTATTTCATATGATGTAATTTTCTGTAATGTAATGTAATGTAATTTTTTCATATTTCATCATTTTTCTCAGAGTAACTATATTGAAATTACTTACGAATATGAATTTATAAATAGTACAGTGTTAGGGAAAGCTGTATTTTAAGGTATACAAGACAATAAATACAAAAAAATTTTCTCTTGAGATTTGTGTATCTTAAATATTTTTCCAGCAAAATGCACAACTCTCTTAAAGCCATGTATACACATCAGATGTGATTTCCAGCACTATCTTAAGCCAGAAATATACATAATGAAGAAGGATTTTCCCCTTCTTTTTCTATTTTACGCCTATTTATTTATTAACTTACCAAATATATAATTTATTTATTTATTTTTACCACAAGCATTTTTATACATATCTGCTGACACTTTTTAAAAGGAGGTTTTACAGTACCAGGGAGCCACATTGCTCACAAAATAGATTTTCTGAAAAATCTGACTTACTTAAAACTGTCAGCATTGTATGCTTCAGGCTGCAGCTAGTTGTTGCCTGTAGTCAGTGAGTCAGAAATACAGCAAGGCCTGCAGTCTCTAACAAGGTACACAGGTCACAGAACACTTTCCCTGCCAGGACAGCAAGACCTCATCTCTTCCTGTCACACTGCTCAGTGGCTGACAGAATTAATGTCTCACAAACTGAGATGATGGCACTCAAAAAGGCAGGAACACGCTGGGAGGTTTTGGTGTGAACATTAACTCGTGCACAAACTCTACCACACATTTTAGTAGGCAACTGAGGAACAGGTTTCTCTTGGGCTGTGTTTCATGCTCCCTGAACAGGTATCAGAGGCCCTCAAGCATTGCTTTCGGGAAGAAAAGGTACCCAGCAGAAGGAATAGATCAATTCACACACTGTTGAGCTGTCCCTACTTTCACTGCCATAGTCTTTCATCAGTGCATATTTTGAAGACGATGGCATTTATTTTTTCATAATAAAGTGCAAACTCAGCACTAACCTGTGGAATTTTTGGTACCTCTCTATTTTTGCAATACACCTGTGGAAAGTTGTTCCCTGAAAATATATACTTTTAAGAGTCTCCATAGGAAAAATCTCTGTGACTGAAGTTGATAGCAAAATTAGATACTGAAGTATTACCTTACTGTCACGTGCAAGAAATATCCTTTGAAGATTAACTCAATTTGCTACTATTTAACAATAGTGACAAAAAAGACCCATTTGTGCTTGTACATTAGAATGCAATATTAAAAGACATGACTGCATGAAAATTAACAAATAATACATCTATATATTTGCAATAGTTCTAAGCAAGTTTGAGGCCTTTTATACCACTTATTTAATCCTGTTTACTTACACTGGTCTAATTGTGTTAGTGGTCCAGTACATTTCTTATTACCTAGCTGTTTATCTCAATTTCATTCTAGAGGAATGTATCCAAATAAGATTAACACGGTCTATGTGCCACATACTTATTTTGTTCTTGCTACACAATCCTATTCAGGTAAAAAGGCAGGAGGTTAGGCAGTGAACTGTAAAACTTGCTTGCACAAATAAGTGACCTACATTTGCCAGCAAATTTTCATTGCTCTTCTTTTCTAGCGATAATTTTAATGTGCTCTGTACTTTCCACCTATATGATTCCCATGAACTCTGTGTAGGATACAGTCACTCATAGTATCTCAAGACATTATACTTTCTAAGATGCAAGAAAAGATGTGAATGGTATCAGTTAATGGAATATGAATAAATCAAAGGGCGCATGTTTATGGACATGAAAATGAGCTATGCTTTCTTGACACCTATGTATGTGAACAGGTACCCTTCTACTTAATGGTGCAAAGGAATTTCTGCTGGAACTTTTTCTCCTGTTGCCAAAGGTAACTCTGAAGAGGGGTTCTGTAAACTTCAAAATTGTATGCATGAATTCACACAGCTAGATCTACCTGCTGCATGTGGGAATAAAGCCACTTCAACACACCTGACTGATGAACACAGTGTCAGACACATCTAATGAGTCTGCCCTCAAGTTGCCCCCAAGGAAGCCATATGCTGCTGGTCAGGCAGTTGTGTGGAGATGGAATACACAGTGCACACTGTCTACAGCCTCTTCAGGGACTTCAGAATATAGATGAACTTCAGATTAATTTAGGTAGATAGGAAAATATACAGCTCTGTAATTATGGAAGTTCTGTATTTCAGTTCCTCAGGTTTTCAATACAAATTGTAAAAGTTGTAAATGTTGCTAGGTACTCCCCAGAGTTCGCAGAAAGTTTTTCAGAGTCTAATAACTCTTGTAATTTGCAGGCATGCATTTGCCCATTGTCTCTTTAAGCATCTGAATACCAAATATATGACTAATTACTGTTTTTCTTCTCTGTGTGCTTTATTAGTTTGAGTAAACTGTTAAGCTCTACAAGCAGTGAATTTTTGAAGTCTCAGTATTACCAAACAGAAATCAATGAATGTTCCCTTTAGCAAGAAAAGACATTCTTTAGAACAACTGGATAGCACAGTCTAGTGTGTAATTTGGACATTTTAATTGCATCTACAAAAAAGCCTTCATTCCCCAGTTGTAACACTCAGAATGTATGATATAATTTAAAAATCAATTATTAATTTCCATCTGAACAGTTGTGTGTGCATCCTTAGTATCACCACCTCAAATAGTATGTGGCAGAATTGGAGAATGATTCAAAGACTGTCAACAAGGATGGTTCATACCATAATGCAGATAAGCAAGCAACTAAGCTAGGACTTTTCAGGAAAGGAAACACACCTACATATAGCAGTAGTTTATCAAATGATGACACACAGTGAGAGTGTGGATAGAGATTGATTATCTGCACATTTGCTGGTACAATAACATCAGGTGAAACTGAAAAAGCGACTATCAGAAGCATGCTGTTCTTACTACAGTGGGTTGTAGACCTGAGGAACTGCTGTTGGGCACCTGAAAATTGGCACGGTTAGGGATAAAATAGACAAGAAAACAAATCACAAATGTGTAGAAATGTCTGATTCAGAATGTCTTTGAATGAGAAAGGCTGATAACATTGAAAGTGGTAGTAGGAGGATCATCTGTGCTCCCCGTGTTGTATAATGTAACTTACAAACATAATTATACCTATGAATATGCATAGGTATTTTCCATTCATGGAATGTATTTATGTTCATTTTATGCCATTTCAGCCAGTGATAAAGTCAGAAAATTACTGATGTTACTGAATAGTGTACTTGAAGATTTCTATGTATTTATTTGCTGTTTAGACAAATGTATACAGACATAACTTTATTCATAGCCTTTTTATTCCAATTGTATGTCAGGAAACAAATTGAAGTACTTATCCATTATTATCTTCTCTCTGTGTATCAGACATACAATTATCAGAAGACACAAATTATGTGCATCAGTGGGAAAGGAAGTTATTTTCTATAAGAATAGCTGTAAGTGGGTGGGTGCACAGCTAGACCATGACTGAACAAATTAATCTGTTGTATAGCAGAGCAGTGGGAGATGGAAGGACCAGATTTGGGAAGTCTCCAATTGTTTGTGCTAAAGCTGTGTGGTCTGCCTCAAAGTAAGAAGAGGTTTGGAGCTGATAAAAATTTGTTTTCTCAATTTGGCTAGTTCTTTCAGATTTCAGATGGACCTGGTACTTATCAGACCTGACACGAAAGCATTTCATAAATAACATGCATTGTAAAAGATTGGTTGTAATCAGTCAGAATAAACAAGTCCTGTTCAGACAGAAGCTCCAGTTCAGCCCTTCCAGACATAACATTTAAGAACCATTAACCAAATTGTGACAGGCAGTTTGGGGATCTTCACACTAAGCTATAGTGCTGTGGTGAAGCATCTCAGCTCCAATCATGGAAAATCAAAAGTAAACCACAAACAAACAAAATCCTGATAAATACAGATATATTGAAGCATTCCAAGAACCTCTGAACGCTTCTGAGGCCCCCGCAGAGGCTCTGTATTGTAACAAGAAGCAGTAACAAACAAGCACCGGCTACAAAGCAAAGAGAGCAGAGTGGTTTTCCCAACGTAGAAGCGCCGCAGAGCAGAGCAGAGCAGAGGAGAGCAGCCACCTGCTGTGCGCTGCGCTGCTCATGCGCGCAGCTGGTAGGGCTCAGCCGGCGTAGTGCTGCGTCCTGCGGAGATGGCATGGAAATGGTCGTGGGTTCCAGGGTGCCGCCGTTTCTCATAAGAGACTACAAAATGTCATTCGGAAGCGTGATGCATACTGTGTGCTTTCTTCTTGTCCTCTTGGTGGCAGTCACGCAGCTGTTCGCCCTTAGGATGGATGGCCCAGAGCGCGGCCCCTGCTACTGAGGTATCTGGGCTCAAGGTCTTTCTGCTTGTTCACAGAAAAAAGGTATAAAAATAGGCACTGAACAGAATAAAAGCAAAGACTGTTTCTTCTGGGACTCCTCCAGGTAGTCTCCGTGGTGAAATGCCAACTGTATTTGCCCCTGTCTTCAAATTGAAGGGGACTATATAATAATATATAACCAGGCTAAAATGGGCATAAAATTTCCTAAAATAATTCCTTCTATTGTCAGTCAAGGAAAGAAATAATTCATTCACCACGGCCCAACAATGTTCACTGAGACAGAGCAAAGACAGCCCCAGGTTACTGAAATGACCTACTTTCATCCTATATATTCACCACCGAGCAGCATTAAAATTCTCTGACAAGTCAAAGAGAGACTGAAATTTGAAAGCGGTATATAAGAAGTTTTAGAGCAGGAAAAGGCACCCAAGTAACACTATTATTATTTTTTAATTATCATGTTACCTTGAAAAATCTTGAGTGGGTGTTATCACTGAAAATGTTTGGAGCCCTCTATTAGATTTATGCTTTACTTTTCTGTTGCCAAGACAGAGCAAGTGGCTTTCCTGGAAACTCTGTTGGATCAGATTGTTTAAAAGAGTGTTTTTGCAATGAGAAAGGTTGTGTGTTTTCATTGAATGGCCTGATTTTATCTTGTAGATCCTGGGCTTTTTAGCAAGTACTGTGAAGTGTTGTGAAGCATGAGCCATAGAGAAAGAAGTTCTTCTGTTTTATATCTATGTAAGAAAAACAAGTTTTACCTTTTCAGTTTAAGAGATTGTTGATCTTGGATGCTGACTGTCTTGGTGTCTATGTCTTGTGTAATTGATTTGAAGAGGTCTAGTTAGGTGAGGATGATGTCAGAATATGAAAATAATTTATTTCTCCAGAAAAATAAAGCATGCCTTTTACATTTCTTTTGTTCAAGTTCCATTTACAGCAAGAGATTACTGATTTGGAGATAGACTTTTCTAGTAAGGAAATTTAGGCCTTTTGTCTCTTTTCTGCAGCTCGTTTACCTCATCAAGTATTTATTTATAATTTGGAATATGAGCTGAACATTTAAATCACATTTTCAAATCTTTTTGATTCTTGATACATTTGATTAAATGTATTACCTACATCTACTCAGACTAGCTCATTAGAACTACTGATTTGCAAGTTGAGCTGAATGGAAGAACTGTAATATAACTCCATTCCATTTTCATGATGTACTTTTTATAGAGAAAGTGGGAACCCACTAAAAACTGATTTTGATTTTTCTTTTTTTAGGAAATTGTTTCAAGAGAGACTTTATTGTAATTACAAATAAGGCATAACTAAAATCCCAAATATGAGGTTCATCAGAACTGTTATAAAGAAATTCAAGACATGAAGTTAACCAGTAATTGAAGTCCTTCATTACATGGAATTCCCATCATCAGTGTAGACTCTATTCAGGTGTTGGCGTTTTTTCCTTTTTTTTTTTTTTTATACATTTTAATTATACCTGTGCTAGTGGCAGGCTGCCAACCGATGCATTATCATTTATCTTCTCATTCTTGTCTCTGTCAGATTTATCCATGCTTCTTGCTTGTTCATTCTCAAAAAACAAAATAAACTCTCACAAGATTCTATGTGAAAAAAATACATTTATTCAACGGTCATTATCATGTCACATTTGTTATATTTCTTCTCTTTTGATTACATTTCATACCTTCTAAAATTCCGTCTCTAGTCTGTTAATTTTGGTTTTGTTTCATTAATTGATGATTATTGGTTTTGTTTTGTACCTATTTTTACACTGAAGTAGTCTAATTTGGGCAGGGAGGACAATTCTGTACAATCAATTTGCTTGCTTTCTTATGCAAGAAATCTTATGAATTGCTACTTCTGTTGGCACTGTACTACTGTGAACATATTTTTGTTTCCTCAATTAACATTTCACAGGAGTGAAATTTATGATAATTAGTGACTAACAAGATCCAATTCTCTGGTATTAGTTTATCTTAGTCCAAGTGGCACTAGGATGTGAACTGGGTATTGTTTTTTACTTAGAATATATTAAACTCCCAATCTCATGCTAAAGTACCATGCTGCACAACATGCATGAACTTCATGCGTATGTCTATCTGTTTCTATGTTTTTCATTATATTTCATATTTCTATTTCAATCCTGTCCTCCAGTTGTTCACAAACTCTGCCAATAGAATTACCTCAGTTTTTAAATTAAGAAAAGCAAAGGCACAGTATTCTTAAATAGCTGTGTTTTGTTAAATCATTATTTTAGAAATATCACCTTTTACTTTGGATATTGTTTTTTTCTGGGAGGGTGTTTCTGTTTTACGAGGGTAAGTCAGGCACTACTATATGCGTCGCGGTTGCAGGACAAAAACTGTGTATTCAGCTGCTTCCCCTAACATCTGCTTACCAAAAGTGGTATTCACTGGTCCAAACAAAAGAAGGAACTCAAGGGCAGCATACGTGTCAGATAGTGCTTTAATAAAACCAAAACAAAAACTATAAATAATGGGATCTAGTGCTTGTTGCTGATGCTTGCTATTGAGGCTAGTCAGAATGGATTTGCAACCGTACCATTGGAGGTTGCTCAGACTGGAGAAGAGGAGCCTTAGTGGAGATCTAACAACAACCTGCTAATATCTACAAGGGAGTTATCAAGCAGATGGAGCTAGGCTTGGTGCATACCAGGACAAGAAAGAGTGGCATAAATTGAAACAAGACAGGTTCAGATGGATGTAAGAATAAACCTTCTCTCCAGAGAACAGTTGGGCAGTGTAGCAGGCTGCCCAGGGAAGCTGTGCAGCCTCTATGCCTGGAGGTTTTCCAGTCCACTTGGGCAAAGCCCGACCTCACATCTGAGCCTGCATGGGGTAGGAGGTTGAACCACAAAGTCTCTGAAAGTCTCTCCTAATTAATCTATTATTACTTGGAATTACAAAGCTGTCTAGGAATGATTGATCTGCCTGTAACTACTTAGCAGAAACATACTTGAAGTAGATTGCCCTTGGGTTTAACAAAGGAATTCTTAGCTGACTTGGAGATACGGGCTAGTAATTAGATGTCTAATGTTAAAATTCCACAGGACAATGTAAGATCTATTAGAGAGCAGAACTACTATCAGGCAAAAATAACCTTGCTTTAATATTCAGTGTTTATGTGAAACTTTGGCTTTCTTTTCTTTGCAAGAGGTAAGGGGAAGTAAAATCCATGAAATGAACTTCGGATGTTATAATACATGACATTGCTCTCATTCTTAGACAAGTTTATTGCCTTTAAACAGAACCATGGAAGAGTTAAGTTATGCTAAAATGAATTACCATAGACGTATATCAATTATTTCTATGAATGATATGTAGTCCTGCTTTTCAGCTGTCATTCTACCAGAAAATGCTGCAAATATTATTTCTCACAGTCATTTGGAATATAACTTTGGATGCATTTATTAAAAGTTGCCCTACAAAGTTTAAATTTGTATCATTTGTTTTGAAATATGCTGATATGCTGTACAGGCATACAGAATAATTGTTGCAAAGAAGAAAAATATGTATTTGTAGCTTACAAAACAGTAATGAAAAAGTTTTTATAGATATATGATGGAAGATTGGTTTGTTAACACAGTGTGGGAACTGAGGAAAGATTTAGCTGTACTAAGCTGAGAAAGGAAAAGAGATGTTTTTGCACAGAGCCATAGGTTATAACTGAAGTGTTTAGGAAGTACAGAAGCACCAAAGAGAGAATGCCAAGATCCAAGAATAAGAGCAGTCTTTGTTTCATTATATAATAGTGAGATTGTCATTCTTGGTGAATAAGTAATGTAAAATTATTATAGGGATTTCTCACTTGCTAAGATGTCAAATCTTGATTAACTTAGTATTATGTAATTAGTCTCCCGGATCTGTTCTTCTTCTCTATGCTTGTCTTGGGATCATAACATGAAACTGATACTAGAAAGAACTTCTAACAGCTTTGTAAAAATAGTTTTCTCTAGATGATACAGATTGAACTGAAACTGTCTTTAAAAGAAAACGATGTTCAGTTCCACTAGCTACTCTAGCAAATAATAATAATAATAATAATAATAATATTAGCCCAGGTTCTAAATTAGCTCTGCACTGTTAGAACTACTAACTCTGCAGTGTTCTGTGTATGTTAGAAGGGATTTGTCAGTAATATTCTGTATCTAAAACAATGTTGATAGACTGTTCCTCCTTTAGGAAGAAATTACATTTTGTCTAAGTGGGTTCTAGGTCTAGCATCTGGTGAAGCCATCTTCACTACTGTGCTAACTGAGGAAGAATTCAAATAGAGGTTATTATTCTTTTTTTTTTTCAGCCATGTCAAATTCATTCCATTTTTCATACTTACTTTCTCAAATATGGAAATAATTGGAGCTGCAGAAATAATCATCTCTCTTGAGTAAACATGCATTTTTTTTGCATATGGCTTTCTCTTTTATTTTTATGAAAATGACAGAAGAACGTGTTTTCAACAGCACATTACATAAAATATTAAAAGTAATTTTTTATAAATGGATTTTAAAATTACTTGGTGTTTGGCACAACATTCATTTCTTTAGCATGGATCTCTGATACTTAGAAAGACAGAAGTGCACTAGGTAGCACATTATAGAAATTCTAAGATACATGCATAGAAATTAATTTACATTTATGCAGAGGAGAAATCTAGTTCAATTCACAATGGAAGATATCAGTAGACCTTCGATGCCGTAATAGAAATTTTGCTAACTTTTTCCTGGACATCTTGATTTTATAAGAGAAGTAGCTGAAAATAATCATCTTATTACTCCTTGTTTGATAAGTTCAGTGATTTTTTTCTTAACTCTTTGATCTCACAAAGCTAAGCAAGTTCTGTCAAATACAACTTGGAATTAGATTTTTCTTTCTTCTGAGGAAGCTAAGCAATCAAGAAAATACAATGATGTAATCACGTTGAGATGGAATTCTCTTTTTCCACCACTGAGGGAATGAACCCAAACACTAATTTGGAGTATCTTAGCTCTGATATCACTCTTTGAATTACATCAAAATATTTACAAATGACTAACAAGAAATATACAATTCAACTACCTGTATACACACTACCTAAAGAAAGTGAGGATTAGAATAAAAAATAGGCAGAGGTACATTTTGCTTCGTTATTCATCACTGAAAAGAATGAAAAATATAAGGTAATTGGCAAAGCAAACACAATGAGAATGCATGATAATCTTATAAGGTTGACTGATAATTACAGAGGAGCTGTTCCATGATGAAAACTGAGTTTGTGCGGGGGGCAGGCACTATTTCTGAATCAGACACTTTTATCCCTGAGTGATGTTCGATGAGAGTTGAGCAGCTGAATTATGTATTATGATCAAATAAATATTAATTTTTGTATGAAGAATTAAAACATTTTAAATTAAAGAAAAAAATCTTTGTATGTCTTCCTGTAGTTCTCATGCTTTACAGATCTACTAGATGACAACAAAATCTAGATCTTTTTTCCCTGAATATGAATTGCATCTTTTACTAGACTTAGATGTTCCAGATTTCCAAAAGATAGAACAAAGACTGTGCAATAGTCTCTTTCCTGTAAGAATTTTATTTCGGGGTATGCATATCAGATTCTAGTACGTATCAGTACAAACTGATGATCTGCATTTATCTACATATTCATATTGTGTAGTTATGAACCATAATATAAATTGTTTTTATTAACATGACTGTCCAGTTGGGCAAGCACAGGTTAGTATTCTTTGTGTGTGTGTGTATATATATATATATATATACACACAGATATGAATTAGATGTGATCCTGAAGGTAGAATATTATGGAGATTTATCTTTTAGAAGAAAGCTTTTTTGCACTACTTCTGCAGGAGTTGATCTGAGCCTATTTTTATTACAATTCCTGCCCTAGCAAATTTGACATGCCTCCGGAGTACACACTGTATGACAGCTACATGGAGTAGAATCAGTCCCTTACTTCTCAATATCTACTTGGCCTTGTTCTCTCTTTTGGGTGGATGCCAATTTGAGAGTTACTTGCTTCTATGTTGGACCTATTTGTGCTGCCTCATAAGCTCTGGCTCTGAAAAAAAAAACAAGCTTCTGAAAGGCAAATGCTTTTCCCCTGAGTAAAACCAACTGCTGGAAATTTAAGCTGTTTTTAGGAGAAGTGATACTATTTATAATATAAGTATGTGAAGCATCTTTATTTTCCCAGATAATTTCCCAAAATTTCTTTAGGTAGTCAAAAACAAGGAAGTGTAGTCTAGCATTAAAAACCTTCCATGGCAAAAAGTGAAGCAGCCAGATGCATTGTGTATGGGAATATGAAGGTTGCATAGACATGGAGTTCATTCATTCTAGAAAATCTTTTAAAAAGTCATGTATTTTCAGTGAGAGGAAGGCAATCCTCAATTTCTATTGCAAATGCACTGTAAGTATGGATTTAAAATCTTATAAGCAAAAATCTGGTGTTTGAAGTTGCAGAGAAACACTCCTCAAAGTACTTAGAGAGAAGTGAAGGACTTTTAAATACAAAGATTATGACATTGATGTCATAAAATTTACAAATACTTGATTTTCTTTCAAATTGGGATTTCATATTGGTTCAAATAAATATCTTCATTGCTCTCCTTTATGATTTCTCGGAGTGACTTTCATTCTAAAATTTCCTGAATGTCACAGAATATATAAAAATCTAGGCAGCAGAAATATCCAGAAATACCACATGTCTACAGCTAACTTATAAGAGGGCTGCTCTGAAAACTGTGCCTCTGAGTTCATTATGTTGGTCCAAATCATCACAGGTAGATGTTGGTGGAAGACTAACACCAGTATTTGTTAAATTTTGCTGCTGTGCAACAGGTGGTAGAGTAGGGACAGTATGACAAAATGATATCTGACATGGAAGTGCTAAGGAGCAAGGGTGTGTAACTGAATTCCTTCATGCTGAAACAATTGTACTCATAGACATTCATTAATGCTTGCTGAACACTGATGAGGACCAAACAGTGCATGTGAGAATAGTGAGGAGTTGATTGGTGTGTTTCAGCAGTGGCAACAGTGATGTGAGGACAAGCCATGTTATGATTGACCATGCACAGCTATCATGCCATGAAATGAAGAGCATCTCAATCAGCTGATTTGCAAAAATCAGTGATTATGACCAGGGAACTGCATATGGAGCAGAATATTGGTTTTATTGCATTGGAAACTATGGCTATATGAAAACTATATGAAACTATATGAAAAATTGCAATATCGCAAAGTTTGTGAGAAGTGCGTCCCACGAATTCTCAGGAACAGGAACAGCAAGAATGCTATATGCAAGTTTTTCAGGACCTACTGTACCAATGCTCCGGGCTGAAAGTGACTGTTTCTTGGATCATATCATTTCAAGTAATGAGATTGCTGATAACATTACTAGTCCAAGTCCATGGAATGATGACAAGTGGATTCCTTACCAAAGAAAATGTTGAAGACACAGCCCTCAGTGGGAAAAGTGATATGCGGTGTCTTCTGGGACAGGAAAAATCCTTCCAGGTTTCCTGGAACCCAGACAAATGATGAATCCTGATCACTACATCACCACAGAGATTAAGCTGAAGGCTTGAACTTCCACAGTAAGGCCAGAGGAGAAGACAGACTTTCTCTTGGAACATGATAGGGCCAAGTCCCATACCAGTTTGAAGACTGTAAAACACTCTGCCAATCTTGACTGCACTGTCTTCCTACACCCATCACATAGTCCGCATTTGCTGCCTCCTTACTTCCATCCAATAGAAGATGAAGTGTACAGGCAATGTTTTTCCAGCAATTGTGCTATCATAGCAGCTGTGAAAGAGTGGGTGATCGCTGCTGGTGCAGATTTTTAAGAGTGCGGCATGCAGACTTTTTCATTGCTGGTGAAAATGCATAGCTAATGGTGGTATCTATGTTGAAAAACAGCTCCTCACTATTCTCACATGCATTGTTTGGTCCTCATGAGTGTTCAGCAAGCATTGATGAATGTCAATGAGTACAATTGTTTTGTAGCTGAGAATTTGCTCTATCAAATAGTGTTATTGTGATCTTTGCATCTGTTGCAGCTTCCCTGGAATCACGTAGGAGGTATTGCTATTGGAGCAACACAGGTAGAATATGTGAATATTATGCAAAAGCTGATCTCAGATTACTTGGATTCTGAAAGGTAAATATGTAACTTCTGAACTGAGGCTATGATCCTGGAGTTTAAGTGGATAAAGACTTGGGGTGAATTCCTTTTTTTGTCCATAAGGTTTTTATTCCAGAGATTCTACATTACTTCATCACAATTTTTTATTTTAATTAATTTCTTATGCAGTTAATCTTGATAATCCAATGCTGGATGTTGCAACTTTCCTTGCTGTGTTGTGTGCATTTTATTTGGTTTTAAATATTTCATTTAGTTCCAATCTTACAGATCAGGATATGTTTAATTTTGAAAATATGGATTTGTTTGAAAATTGATAAACTCTTGTGAGTAACTAAATTATCATATAAACAATGTTAGTGATATCAAGCTTATTCTCCTGATACCCAAAAAAACAAGTAAATTAGATTTTATTATAGAAATTATGGGCACTTATAACTAAGGAATAAAGTAAAAAGTGAACGCTTATGTAGAAATGACTACCACTAATATTTAATTTTTACAATCTTGACCTAACTATAATAATTTTCAAAAGATGCTCAAGAATGTTTTATAAAGTATATGTGAAAAAACATAGCCATCATTTTTTTGTGTGTGTGTGTTGAAAATGCCTGCTCCTAAACTTTATAAGCAATAATTCCTAAATTTATAGGAGAAATCTGTATCATTTCTTTTACTCCCAAGAACATTTTTCAACAGAATAAGAAACATTTTCCATAATAATTAAAAATATACATACTTCTGTGCTTATACACTGGTCTGATTATGTACCAAGCAGAATGCTATGCCCTTGATGAAACTATGTGTGTAATACACTGAATCTCATGTCAATGCAGACTTTGAGGAGGTTGTACTTCGCTCATTCTCAAAGCAAATTTCTTACTTCTGTCCAGAATCAGAACTGTGCAACACTAGCTCTGATCCCTTCCAAATTTTTAAATATTGATGAGCTGTTTGGGATCCTGTTAAGATCTGGGGCCCCACTGTTTTTCTGGATGCAGGCTGTGATGCCGCTGTGTTGAGTTTGAGCATAGTGGCATATTTTTGGGACTGATGCACTTAATCCACATTGCTGATCATCTGGAAGTCTGTTTGAGTCAAATCTGGATGACTGGCAAGCAGGCCTCAAAACGTTACCTCTGCTAATAATAACAGTACAGTCAACAAAACTTAAAAGTATTTCAGAATCAGTTTCAAGGGACTACGTTATATCAAAGTACAACATTCTGATAGCTAGATTCTGGAGATCAGTAATGATTTAAGTGCTCTTCTTTATCCTCCCTTAACCATAATGTTTATGGAACACTTTTGTAAAATATAACTTTCAGTCAGCAACATGTATGTACAAATTCATCTTAAAATGCTGCAGTTTTCAAAAAATTTCATTTCAAGAGAAGCCTTCAAGTATTTGAAGGGGATAGAAAACTTTACAAAAGACATTTTTATTTGAATTTTTATCTTTAATTGACACTTGTACAAAGCCTCTGGAGCCTCGACCCAATTTTAACAAAACCATAAATCCATCACTCTTAATTTTCTGAGATGATACCAGTCTATCTTCTTTCTCAAAGCATAACCAAAATGCTCTTTGGAGTCCAAATATGTATGTTCAGTTCCCCCCAAATTCATTGGCAAGATGCAGCGATTAAAAGTCATGTATGTCAGGGAATAGACCCAAGATAATTGTGTGGACCAGAAAATCCTGAACCAATGTCAGAGATTAATTATTCACATTCAAAGTAAAACCCTCCAAGCAATCAATCTTTCAGTTTCCAATACCATTATAGTGAGAAATACAGCTTGCAAATGTCGTCATTGTTGTTTTGCAGAATAACCCTGAGGGCAGGATCAGAGCTATACCAGCCATCTGTTTGAACTTTCCTATTGTGGAACATTTCTCTATCTGCTTCCAAATGACCCCATTGGCAATGATGGAGAAGGAAAACCTTGGTAGTCCTGCAGCATATGGTGCCATGCTTGCGCTGTAGATAAGACTTGCCACTCAATGTGGCTTTAAGTTATTGCATCCAACCGTCCAGAGATGACCTCAAGAAGACAGAAATGTCTGCACTTCATTCATGTAATCCGTGAGAGTGGATGCCTTTTATAGGCTTCCTGAAGTCAGAATGAGTACATATGGAAGCCAGCATAGAAAGCAGTGAATTAAATCCTAGCTTAGCTTAACTCTATACTTGTGTTCCTATAATGAACAGGCATTTAATGTTAAATTGCTGAGAGCAGCAATTCTTAAACTGTGGGCTGATGCTGTAGCCATTTTTCCCTACTGATGATTTTTTCCCTGAAGATGCATAACAGATGTGATAAACACCAGCTGGCAATAACTATGCTAAAACCAACAAACATCATCAGCCAGATTTTCCCAGGAAGGTCAGTGTTGTAAGTCTTATTCTCAATCACAATTGTTTAGTATTGTTTATCATAGACTAACATTCTGAATAATGTTTTTATCAGTCAGAATTATTTTTGTATTTTAGCCTACAAAGCTGCCTTTCCTCCAAGAAGAAAACAAGGGTATTATATGTCTGTACGAGCAAATCCTGCATATATAAGTAACATCAGGGCTGAACTGAGCAGGTCATACTAGTATAAGAAAATTATCTTTACCAGTTACTACTGAAAGCACATGGAAAATTTCCTTTAACTTGTCCCCTTTTTGAGTGTTTTGTAACACTTACATTAAACACCACTCAGCCTCACTCACAGCACTTGCAGTTATGTCCTTAGAGAAGCATTACAGAAGTTAGCATGATTATATGGGAAGACATGGCAAGCGGATTATACCACACTCCCACAAGCTCACCATGGCAAATGCCATGTGCTTAAAATGGTTGAGGTAACCATTGGATGGCTGGAAATATATGCAACCCTGGAAGAAGGTATGACAATATACCAGAGGTTGTTGTTCCTTTCAGTAGAAGTGCTTTCGTCATAACGAATATAAACACAAATATACTAATTGAATTAACTGACATATATTGTTTTTTGACTCTGAACAGTCTCCAAGTTATTTTCAGAGAAACATAAGTAAGTAAAAGATTGAACATCCAGATCAAGAATTTTAAATCAATCCATTAATTAATACTTCAATTTTTGTCATTTTTGCCATTTTATCCATAATAAAAATGATTAATAACAACAACAAAATATTCTAACATCCTTGGATAACAGCATAATGGACAGCTAAGTTTACAGTCCAGTGAAGAAAGCAAAATTGGATCCTCTTCTGCAGTAGAAAAGTCAACATAATAAGAAATATACTAAATTTAACAAATATTGATAAAATTGTGCTTTCGTGTGCAGAAATATGTATACAGAAGAGAAATTATATTGAAATAAATTGAACAGAGATGTTAAATGAAGCTTTGTTTACATCACTAAATTTATCTACAGTCTAAATCTAGAGAGTGATTTGAAACATTAAGATCAGTGTTTGGTCTACTGCGTTTCAGGGAGTGGAGAACAAATATGATTCATACAGGTTTAGCAAGAAGAATGGCTGTTCCCTTAAAGTCTTTGAAATTCCCGGTGTGGGCCCTGCTTAGCAGACTTCATCCAAAATGAAAGTTCTTTGGCCTCCTATTCTTCACTGCAAAGGCCAAAACTACCCTAAAGGGCCCAGGTTTACACAACTAGAGCTTTTTGTCTCCGTCCTCCTGCCCATTTGTTATTCCTCTTAAATTCTCTCAACTGAGCTGCCAGTTTTCCTAGTTTAGATTTGTGTGTGTGTGTGTCTGCTTGAGAAAACATGCATAATTTTAAAAAAAGAACAACATAAAATGACAAAAGCTATTAAAAAGAAATTTGAAGGGATAGCTAAAATTTTAAATCTTTGCAGTTCATGTGAAAGACTATAAAGACTTTTATATCCTATATTATATCGGGGCATGGAGCATCTATCTTATGAAAAAAGGCTGAGAGGCATGGGTTGTTTCCAGCCTGAAAAAGAAGACTGAAAGGAGATCTCATCAATTCTTATAAATACCTAAGGGGCAAGGTGTCAAGAGGATGGGGCCAGGCTGTTTTCAGTGGTGCCCAGTGACAGGACAGCCTCTCTGGGCTGCCTGTTCCAGTCCTCTGTGACCTTCAAAGTAAAGAATTTTTTCCTCATGTTCATATGGAACTTCCTGTATTGCAGTTTGTGCCCATTGTTTATTTGCTTATTTGAAATATTATTCATTAGTATGTTTACAAACATAGAAAATAACTTGGGCTATTAATTGACCTTTGAAAATCAAAAAGTAAATTCACCCCTCTTTATACAATTTAATGCAACTAAAAGAAGAGTCCCTTGTTACTTTCAGACTTTTAAAACATTGCTTTATATGATTTCTCACACAGATAACTCAGCATAATAGATTAACTTCAACCTTGGCAATGAGGTTTTTGTCATAAAGTAGGACATTGTGGATTTAGTCGGTTTATTTGAACTAGAAAAGTAGAAATATCAGCTAAGATTTCATGTTATTTTTTAATGGTGAATTGTTATTTAATGAAAATAAATAAACATATATACTCATATTGTGTCTACAACAAATGCATGGTTTAACATTCAGTAAGAAACAAATGTCTGTTTTGTTTTTAAAAGAGTCTCCATGTTTTAAGTGTTTAGTTATTAAATACTTGAATAATTCAACCACTAAATGAAAATGAGAATTGTGATAAAAAGCATTTATACTCATACATACTTGCAAAATAATTGAAAACTCACTGTTTAGAGTTATTGATGGAAGTTTACAAATTAAACAGAATAAACTTGCAAATACTGCTAGGTCAAATTTCTTATTAATTGTCCTTTCTGTAAAAGCTGCTCTGACATCTCTGGAGTTGTCAAAAGACATTATTACAAAGCCAGCTTAGTCTTTGTAACACTTTATAAAGGAGAGAGGGGGTTTTGTGCCTTTGGCTTGAAACTTAGGCATACAGTGATTGCACACATTTGTCTTAGTCAAAGCTGTGATGAGATAAACAAAGCATTTTGTACACATGGAAATTGTAATGCACATTAACGTAAGCACTTAAAATTTAAATGAAATTCTTTCCTAGACTTCAAGCTCTGGTAATATGGTAAATATTTCATTATTTTAGAAAAGAGACACACATACTGAAACATATGAGTACCAAACATAAAGATGGAGACAAATAGTTATGCAGGAAAATACAAAAAAAGTAGAGGTAGATTTTCATATAGGCAGAGTTGTTGATTTTTACAACAGAAGAAGCAAAACTACAAAGTCATGGTAAGTTTTCCATGTATGCTTCCATATATGTATATATATATACATGACAGATATATAAAAGTGTAATCTTAAAAGCATAATTTTACTAACAGTATTTTTGATTCTTAAAAATCTTCCGTATATGTATATATACACCAAGACCACTCCTACACCGAGCCTACACTTTTAGAGAAAATGGATAGAAATAAACTGTCTGTCACTCACATAAGAGAGTGACAAGAGATGCTAAAGTTTTCACTTTACAGCTCTTATGGCAGCAATACACATCAAGAAAGCCCAGCTTCATTCAGTCTTTTTCCGTACCCATCAGCAGACACAAAGCACTGTCTCCTCATTTGTCTCTGGATGGTTTCAGCCCAAACCCTGTGAGATCTCTGCATACCTTAATACATTGACAGACATGAAATCTCACCAAGGGAAAAAAGCACTAAGGTCCCTGCTATTTTGCTGTTGCTCTTGTCAACAGTAACCATGAAGAAAACAGGTTGTATGCTACAAGTGGAAATTAATTACTGGAAATGAGGTTGAGCAGTCGGCATCTGAGCACTAAGGGCATAAAAGGTGGAAAGTAATGCTTGCAAACATTTTAAATACAAAAACTGCTACTAGAAGACAAGAAAAAAAAAGGCATACTATATTTAATCGCGTCCTGAATTTAAGAGCACCTAGACAAAATGTAATATTTGGCAACCCAATACACAAGACAGACAAAAATAAACATACTTTACTGGTTCAAAACAATACTTGAAAGACACTTGAAAATGCTTCAAAACAATAATTTGGGGCCAATATGAATCACAGCAAATGTGTACATTTCTCAGGAGAAAATGAAAAGTAAAACAGTAAAGCTCATTGTCTCAGAAGAAATTGTGATAAATTCAAAACACCACATTACTTGAAAAATAATAATTTAAAATGTGCATATAAAATGAAAATGCTAATAATTCCTGTAACTTTTGAGATTTCTAAGGGCAGCAGTAATTTTAACTGGACATTCCTTAATAGCAGAGTCATTATTAGGTACAGCAAAGTACTCTTTTGCACAGGAGTTAAAGAAGCTTGCTTAAGGTCACACATTCAGCCAGACAAAACCATTAACCAAAACCAAGTCTTTGGAATCAGTCTGCTGCTTTAATTAGTAATTTGACCTTCCTACATATGGAAAATCATTCTTAGTCACTGAATTATTTTTTAATTTGACAAAACTGAATTAACAGTCTGTGCTATTCATAGATGTCATCTATGGACACATATTTGATACAGATGCTCCTAATACTCTTTCTACCTCTTATATTTCATCTGTATGAATCATTGCCTGGATAAGCACCATCTGTCCTTTGTTCTCTTTGCCAGAATGGGCCACCTCAGAATGAAAAAAATAAAAAAATAAATCAGTGTCAGAATTTTCTGAACAATGCAAATTTGGGGCTCAACACAGTGCAGCTACCTGGAGAATGAGATTAAATCACTTTTGAGACTCCTTAAAACAGTTGGGTTTACTAAGTCCTCCAATATACGAATCCTTTCCCAAATTTTGTACTTTTCCTGGCCCTTTTTCTGAATTTTTTTCCAGCGTGTTGGCATGTGGAAATTGCAGACACTGGACCTCAACGCAAGTATTTCAGTTGCACTCTCACAAATATCCTGTATGCAAAAGTAGAAAAACCTACTTGTACATTCTTTTTAGTGCCCCATCTGTGCATCAGAGAATCTCATTTGCATCACAGCCTGTCTTGCGCTGCCCATTCACATTGAATTGGTTATTTATCATACTACATAAGTATGAACCTCTATGACTGAGACACACTGTTTTGTAATCTGGACTTCCTCATATTCCTCACTACCCATAGAATCACAGAATGATATAATCACTTGTTTTGGAAGGGATCTCATAGACCATCCAGTTTCAACCCCTCTGCCGCGCACAGGGTTACCACTCACTATATCAGGCACAAGATTAGAGTGCCCAGGGCCCCCATTCAACCTCGCCTCATTTTCCACTGGTTTCTGTCATTTTCACATTGTAGGTAATACTTTTTCCCTGCATCCATGTTGAGTAGGAGATTTAGTCATTTACCAGTTGATATTTGTATGCCTACAAAGAATCCATGCAAATAGGAGATTTTTAGAGCAGGGGAAAGGGGAGGGGAAAAGAATAAAAAGAAAAAAAAAAAAAAAAAAAAAAAAGGAGAAAAAGAAAAAAATGAAAAAAAAGAGAAAAAGTATAGAGAATATCAAGGACTTTTAAAAGATCAGTGCAGAGGCTGCTAATCTAGAAATCCAACATGTCCAACCACATTAATGTATTTATGTTCTCCTAAGGCCAGAGCCTAGCAAAGAGACATTAAATTGTTAAACACGGTGGCTGTTCTCCTGAGGTTGGAAATGGAAGAAGAGAGCAGTCATCTCCGCATGAAAACTTACACTAAAATTGGCTGTGAATTTCTCCTGGCAGGGATGTTTGTTCTGCACTCATCCCATCAACTCAGTGGTCTGTATCTGCAGTTTACAGAGGCTGTGTCTGTAGGAAATGTGGCCGACCAACTCCTGTGCCTGCCTTCCCCTCTCAAGCTGGGTTACTCCACCATCTGTGGGTGCCTGAAGTAATTGTGCAGCCATTGTACCTACTCAACTCGTTTCAATTTTAAGATGTTACTCCTTCCAACCAACTACTACAACTACTGGAGGCTGATACTCAAGGTCAGGCTGGACGGGGTTCTAAGCAATCTGATCTAGCTTTAGGTGTTCGTTGCAGGAGGGATGGGCTAGATGGACTTTAAAGGCCCCTTCCAACTCAAACAGTTCTATTGCTCTGCTGTGAGAAAATGGCACTTCTTCCCTCACGCATATCCAGGGGGCACCGTAAGAGAGCCAGGAGCCGTCCCAGTACGGATGAGCTCTGTCCTAAGCCCCATATGACCCCCCAGTGAGTTTTCAGGCAGTGAGAAGCTTCTGGCACCCCGAGACCTGCCACGACGGGGTATATATACCTAGACCCGTACACGCCTTCTACGCCCGACAGATCCCCTTTGCAGCAGAGCCTGAAAGCGGAGCATCGCCCAACGGCCGACTGCCGCGGGCAGCAGCAGAGCGACGGGCACAGACGGGGGGCGGACGCCCTGTTCGCTGGGAGGCGCGCGCGGCGCCGGCGGCTCCGAGGCGGGCACGCAGCGGGCGGGGCTGCCGAGTGACGCGACCTGCGCGGCGTAAACAGCGCGGCGGCGACAGCTCGGGAACGGCCGGCGGCCCCCTCGCTCATCCCCCGGCCGGGCGGGCTGCCCCGGGGCTGGCCGGCCTCCCCGCCTGGTGCCGGGTGGGAGGGACGGAGGAGCCGCTGGAGAGAGGCCGGTGCCGCTTCGCGCAGCGGCCCCCCGCGGGGTCGATGCCACAGCCCCCCGCCCGCTGAGGGGCCGCGCGCGGAGGCTGCGGACAGCGGCCGGGGAGCTCTCGGACGGCGGTTGGCGGCCTCGGCGCGGCTTCCCAGCGGCGCCGGCGGATGCCGAGCGGTTGCGGGGGCCGGTGGTGAAGATGGCGACCCCGGGGATGAGCTGGCAGCAGCAGCACGGCTACGGCGGCGGATCCGCGCCCGGAGCGGGGAAATTCGGCTCCGGCTCTGCCCCGCCGGGACTAGGAGCCGAGCACAGCCCGGACCTGCACTTCAAAATGAGCAAGAAGATCGCCCAGCTCACCAAGGTGAGACAGTCCTCGCTTCTGGGCTCCTCTGCTGCCTCGGGTGTTTTTCCCTTCTTATTTTTCTTTCCGCTTCTCCTCGTTTGTTCATTTCACACGTGAAGGGGTGAGGCGCTGCCCCTCTCATCGTCTTGCCACCTCGGCTTAGCCTCGCTGAAGAGAGGTCATCTCCTGAGCTTGGTTCTTCCAGCGGAACGATGCCCGCTCCTCGGCGGCGTGATGCGGCTGGGCTCGCACCCGAGAGGCCGGGCCTGGCACAGCACGGCTGCCCTGCCCTGCCCTGCCCTGCCCTGCCCTGCCCTGCCCTGCCCCGCCGGCTGCCTCTGGCCGGGCGCAGTTTCCCTTAGGGCATCTCCAGTATAGGAAATACAATGTATCTTTGTTAAAGTCCGTAGTCAAACTGGAACATGTTTTAAAGGAGTAATACTAAGGCTGGCAGGCCTCACAATTCAGACCTGATTGTAGCTAAGATTTATTCAGAATAACTTAAAAATGAAAGAAAGAAAGGTGGTGTAATCTCCCTTGTGTAATGCTCAAGACAAGAAGTGAATACCATTATTTAGGAAGCGAAGGGCAGATTACATTTCTTAATGAGAATACACAAGGATCAACTGTCAGTAATTACACATTTAAAACATCTACAGGTATCTCTAAAAGCACTATGGGGGAATGCTAGCATTCTTCAAGTGTAGGCTAAGATGGATGAAGGTGACATTTCATTGGAACCACAAACAGAGACAATGAAGAATGCTGGCAGTCACCCAGTGGAGACATAGTTCAAATTTATGCACAGCTGAGGTGATCAGTGAAATAGTGTTTACTGTGGAGTACCATGCACCTTACATTATTGGAAAACTGATGACTGAGGGGTATTTTGGCTGGGCTGTAAGTTCAGATGTCTTAATATATTAATTTCAGTCAAATTAAAATTTTAATATTTTAAGAAGAAAACAAGAATTTAAATCAATTTAAAATTCACTGTGGTTTGTTTGAGTTATGAATCAGAATGTTAAAGATATTGCTACAGACTTGTGCTTCTTGAAAGGTGCAACAAGCACCTGGGGAGCGTAAATGTATTTTAGATTTACCTTAAGGCCAGTTACATATGTGAATTCTTTCAGATAACAGTTTTTACTTCTATGTGCCCTTTGATATCTTTCCCTTTCTTTTTCTAGGAATTACCCATCAGTTTTTAGGTGATTTCAGAAACAGAGTTCCATTTCTGTTGTGATACCGTGTGTGTATACCCATGAGGTCCGCATCACTAGACATTTGTGCTGTGTTTTGTGAGTTAGTGTATGTCAGATGGCTTGAGACAAGTATGAGTTAAATGGGGATATAAATGCATAGTGCTGGAATACTTTGAACTTCTGTATTGGAAGGGTAGAAGTAAGTTCTGTGCCTCATTCATAAGATCTTTTATGATCTGTAATAGAGTTCTTTTAACATTCTAAAGATTTTGTGCATGCTGAAGGTTTCAGAATGCTGCAGATAGAAGCTACTACAAGTGGCCTTCTGGTTATGTATTTCAATAAGTGTAAATTAGCTGTGATTGTACAAAGATCTTACTGGTGGATTAGGCTTTTGTGGGATTGGACTCTCATGTTTGTTTATTTGCAGAGTCCAGTGAGATTTTACTTTCTGTGTCTGTGTTCTGTTTTAAAGGTTTAGGGAGAAAACTTGTGACTTTTGCTGATCCTCACAAACCAAAGGTCTGGGCTAGAGAACCATCTTTTTGAACTTAAAATAGGGTGCAAAATGAAAATACTCTTCTTGTACCCAATGCAACAGCAAAATAAAGAATTTTAAAGATTACTTTTAAAAGTATTCTAAAAAATTAATTTCACTGATAGTGGTGCAGATCCTGACAGTTTTCCAGTTAGAAGGTCCTAGCCTGGTGTTTCTGCTTGTTACTTGACTTTCAGAGAGGGGAGCTTAGAAGAGAGAGAGAAAAAGCTTTAGGATTATATTTTACCCTGAAGAAGTTTCCACCTGCTCCCGGATGTGAAGCCTATGAAGGGAATCTAGCTGCAGGGAAAACAATAAACATGATACTTAATTTCTATAAACAAGAGTTAACTGTCAAAAGAGTTAACTTTACTTTGCAGAAGATTTGTGGAAATAAGCTATCCAAATTGAATGATGTGAAAAAAGATGTAAGAGTGCTTCTGTGAAGGTCTTTTGGCCAAATTCTGCAGGTCTGGCTCTGTCAGATGCTTACTCACTTGTATGTATAGAATTTCTTTTGAGTACTCTAGGAACTTATTAAGAAGTATGCCATTGTATGTACATCAAATTGTGTAATATCTTTATATAAAATCTTGTGCCTTCCAGCTGTCCCTCCCCTCTCATCCCCTCCCTTTTTTTGATCTTCATACTTTTCTCTGAAACTGTCTTGAAGATCTATCAAGTCCCTGTGGATTCAGAACTGGAGTCAGGTATTTTATCTGAACAAAACAAAATCCCCAGCACAGTGCAGTGAAACGAAATATAAATACATAGGGGGCATAGTTAACTGGGCAGCTTGTATCTTCTGAGAAAAGAAATGTGACTCTGTACTTTTTCCGATCTATGTATATCTTCTATGAGCTGTCAGTAGTAGCAGAAGAAAATGCTTTCCCCATAGGAAATGGAGGTCATTCATTAAGTGAATGTAAAATTACAAAGTTAGAATTCTTGTGTTATATTTTCACATTACTTAAAGAGAATTTAATGTTTTGGTTGAAACCATCTGAGAATACCAAGAAGGAAGTGTTTTTAATGCTTAGTTTTATTCAGTAACTCAGAGTGAGGCAAAACAAAATGCAATTCTATTTCACTGGGCATGCTTCTGAAATGCTTAACTGCATTTTTACTCTTGAAAAAAATATAGCTTGATGTAACTTTAATATGTTTAACTCACAGGAGAAGGTAAAACAAGTCAGTAGCTAGAAATTCAGCTTTAAAAAAATAACATGATGCTCATGTCATGTTTAAAAACTGTGGAAATTGTAACTGAAGCAATTTTAGGACTTCTTCTTCAGGATAAGCTCCTTATTTTAGACATTTTGAAAGATCTGTGTACCAGTACGGGGATAAAGTAGCATCTGACACCAAAGATTAAAGCCACAAAGAAATAAGCTGTGATTATGAGATTGCAAATGTGTTTGTACTACTACGTGCTCAAGTACTAATGCGATGTTGAATTATGCTTGCTGCAGATGAAAATATGCGTATGTATTTTTAATTACTTTGCATAAGACAACTGGAATAGGAAACAAAAAATTAAGTTGCTGCTTTGATCCTGTCAGTATGGGAGAGTAGGTTTCATTTTCACCATTAGTTGGAGAGTACAAATTCAATGGTCTTGCTGGCTTGTTTTGGTGCTTCTTTTTTTTTTCTTTTTTTTTTTTTCCTCCCCACAGCTCTTATGCTGTAGTTTTTAGCTTAAGCGCTTGTAATTGAGAAATTCACGTCTTAAATTTGTGTACAAAATCTGTTCTGCAAGCTTTGTGATGTCAACATAAATTATGGACATTAATGAAGTACTTTAGGTGATCCACTCTGGCATTATGTGGTGAGAATCTTGAATGTTGAGTTGGTTGTGGAAATTTCCTAGATCCTAGTTGCAGAAATTTTAGATGAATTGAAGGAAGAGTCTGTAAGTGCCATACAGGTGTGCTACAGTGATAGTTCCTATTAGGCTGGTCAAGTTCATAACAAGAAAAAGAAATCAGCAAAATTGGTGTTTTCCCTTGCTACATGCCTAGAGCAGAATAGTTAAATTTTGGGATGACTCCAAAAAAGATAAAATAGTAAACAAAATATATTCTGGGACTCTTCAGACTAGTTCTGCCATCCGCTTCTTGTATAAATTTACAAAATAGTTTTCATCTTTGTTTTCCTCTCTGTCATCCTATTTTAAAGAGATATTCTTAGCAAATATATTTTAATACTTAGCATTTTTCTTGGTCATGTGGGAGTATATAGGTTACTCCAAATGTCTTCTATTTGTTTCCATGGAAGCTGTAACAGATGCAAAGAACACAGCAACACTATTTGACAGAGCAAATTCTCAGCTACAAAACACGTTTTTTCAACACAGACATCACCATTAGCTATGCATTTTGACCAGCAATGAAAAAGAGTCTGTGTGCTGTGCTTGCAGAAATCTGCACCAGCAGTGATGACCCACTCTTTCACAGCTGCTATGATAGCACAACTGTTGGGAAAATACTGCCTATGCACTCCATCCTTCATTGGCCCAGATGGAAGTCAGGAGACTATATAGTGGGCATAGGAAGACAGTACAGTCAAATTGGTGGAGTTTTACAGTCTTCAAACTGGCTTGGCCCTATCATGTTCCAAGAGAAAGTCTGTCTTCTCCTCTGGCCTTACTGTGGAAGTTCAAGCCTTCAGCTTAGTCTCTGTGGTGATGTAGCGATCAGGATTCATCATTTGTCTCGTTTCCAGGAAATCTGAAAGGATTGTTCCGATCTCAAAAGACATTGCATATCTCTCTTCCCACAGGGGTCTGCGTCTTCAACTTATTCTTCAATTAGGAATTCATATATCATACCATGAACTGCTGTTTTGAATTGAATTCATAATGGTGTCACCAATCTCATCACTGGTAATGGTGTGATCCAGGAAACAGTCACCTTCAGCCTTGTACTTTTTCAGTAGGTCCTGAAAAACATGCATATGGGCATTCTTGCTGTATGTGTGTGAGAATCTGTGGGACCTACTTGTCACAAACTTTATGGTAGGCACAATTGGAATATCACAGTTTTCAATGCATCACAGCAGTTATTTGGCTCCCTACGCTGTTTTTTCTCTGACTGTAATCCACTGATTGAGGCACTCTTCAATTTGTGGTATGATAGCTGTGTGTGATCATTCAGAACATGGCTTGTCTTTCATGTCACTGTTGTCACTGCTGATGCACCACCCACTACCTCCACTGTTGTGCTTCCATAAATGTACAACAAGCACTGACAAATGTCAGTGGGTGCAGTTGTTTAAACATGTAAGAATTCAGTGACACAGACTTCCTTTATACTCGCTTCCATTATAAGACACTTTTGTCAGATTGCCCATCTGTCACACAGCAATGTAATGGAATATTGGTTGGAAGGTTCAACCTCTGCTGCCATACCATCAACATCCACCTCTGACACTGTGGGCCAGTGTAACAAAATAGGAGGCATTACTTTCAGAGCAGCCCTCGTATATCTGTTTCAAAGAATAAATGACAAATTTGGTAGTCTTTAATTCACGTTTGTCCTTAGTGTGCGAACTTTTTGGCCTGAAAGGTTAGAGATCTCTCTCCCTCAGCTAACGCAGAGCGCAGTGCTATGGCAGTAGCTATAGGATTTAGCTTATTAATGAGAATACTTAAAATGTTGTATTTCTAGAGAAACTTTGTCAGTTTTTATTTGAAATTATTCAACCTCAATAAACAAAGTAGCTAAATCTCTCACATAAGCTTCATTATAGATAGGGTTATATGGGAATTTAAGAGAAAAGCCCTTAAAAATAGAAAAGTAATGAGAATCTAAAAGAGCCTCTAAAAATGTTTTGACATTAACTGTCATCATATGGTAGCTGATGCCAACAACAGTTTTCAAAAAATTCATTTTTCATTTTTTTTAAGCAACCTTATGTCATCTCTCCAATGTTTGTTAATGCTGGCAGTAGGCCAGTGTTTGCTTATAGCTCCAGCATTGCATGAAAAAGACTGACATTTCAAAAAGGGTGTGATTTGACTACAGATTTGAATTTCAAAATTTTTGTGTATGTTTCCAGCTAGTAATGTAGGAAGAGAAGTTATGTTGTTTTAATTGGAACAAAGGTGATATTTCTGAAGCAGATATCTTAAGATTTTTCTTTTTAAATCCTGGTAATACACTTTCTCCACCTCCCATTTCTAACTCTTCACATTGTTTTCTGACTACATCCTTACTGTCTACCGTAGTTGTGGTCTTAGCAAAGGTTATTCACAGAGGAGAAACTTTTCTGTAGCTATGATGGTTTAAGGACAAAGATGGAACTGTGTAAGAATTCTTCTTCAGACTTAAAAGCAGAAGTTGTTAACTTTAGCATCGTACTTACTTGTTTTTTCTGCCTCCTCCCCCCCTCCCCCCCTCCCCCCCTCCCCTCCTCCCCTCCTCCCCTCCTCCCTTTTTTTTTCTTTTTTCTTTTCAATGGGGAGGGGAAACTTGGTAATCTCTAAGTCTCTTGTGAAGAACCAACATGGAAAACTTCACTCTCTTGGAGTTGATAACGAGGAGGCAAGGGGAGGTTTATTACCTTAATTGCTAGATTTTATTTGTTTATTTATTTATTTTTGTAGACTTATTTATCAGTAAACCTCTACGTAGTGCTATGAAATCAGATGTGTATGTTTCTTGGCTTGTACAAGGCTGGCAGTGGTAAGCAAGACTTGTGTAGTCTTGTATGACATCATCAGTGTCATACCAGTAACCAAAGGCACTACGTTCAGGAAATAATCAGAAGAAAGAAAGGTAGTCTGAAGCAATTAACCATGTTACCCTATTTAATGCTTTATCTGGTTTTGTTTCTTTCTTTCTTTACATTGGCTTTTTAAACTGTGTGTAGAAGCTTGTACATAACAGCCTTTTCCCTAGGCTGTCACTTGGTTCGGTTCCAAATGGCAACCTTTGCAAACAGCCACTGGTAAAAAGTTCATGAAGTCCTTTTTGTTCAAGATGTCCTTGCTAAATGGGACACAAACTTTTAGCTAATATAAAAAGTATGAGGTGATGGCTATAAATAAATAAATAAATAAACGTTTTTTATTTTACTTTTTATTAAGATGAAAGAAATTATTTCAGCCAGTTTCCTTTTAACTAGGTCAGATTTCCAGAAATCTGAACTATAATGTGTTTAGAAAACAGGTGTGCTGTAATCCAGAGATTATTAATTGAATGATGATTTTGCTCATGATACGAATGAAAGCTGTAACTTTTAGCAAAGGGTATGTCTGAGACTGCCTTCTCAGATCTAATATTTTCCAGAATGAAAGCAAGTATGTTTGGATAGCTTGTACTGAAATGTACTGCAGTAATTTCTAATGACTGTCTTTGTCATTTTAAAATTTGAGAAATGAAGATGGTGATAAATTGTTCTAGTAATAACGAATAGATGAAAGAAGTCTTAGAGCTGATCTGGAAACAACCACTGTGTCCATTATCTCTATTCCTTGGGTTCTTGTCTTGCATTTAGTTTCATGCTCTGCTTCATATTTGTTGTGTGTATCTGTACAGAATGGTGTAGATCATTCATAATTTGATGTATTGGGTATGTTCTGCTTCACCTCTGAATATCTAGTGTAACACTGTACTGTATTCATGTTCGGGCAGGCCTTGCTATTTTCTGTATTCTTCCATATTATGCATAAGCACAGAGCCTAAAACAAAAGTAATTTTCATTGGTTTGTATTGTTTACAATTTCTTCTAGATTATCAAGTCGCAGCCGCTACAGTCCAAACTTCAGATTATTCTTTATAGATGCTTAATAAAATAAATCTTTTCCTTTAATGTCAATTATTTTATACGTAAGTACCCATATGCACACATGCACGTGTGTTTGTGTGCGTGTGCATTTCTAATGGGCCTACGTTCACTAGCCATGTGAGAAAGTTAATTTTCCACTTTCAGAAAACTTAGCTTGGCAAACTTGGAGGCGGTAATAACATGTCCTCTTACTGGACAATATAAAAAAAAGTGAAATGCTGGTCAGAGATGTACCCACATCAAATTTTGGTGAGCATGCCTCGTTATTGGAGTTTTGACTAACATTCTGTGTTGGGCTCTGGATTTGCTAATAATTCTTCAGCCTCTGCTGTTCTCGGGCATGGAAAAGGAATTCTTACAGGCTCAGCTGCTGTCCGCGGTACTGAACGCGGGGCTCTGCAAAGGGCCGCTGACTGCTGCTGTCCGTGGTGCTGAGCGCAGGGCAGTCTCGTTGTTTTAACTTTACTGCCAGTGACGTCAGGGGCAAATCATTTCTATCTGCTGTTATGCAAATCACTAGATTACCCTTTTATCTCCATAGAGACTCATCTTATAAAACTACAGTTGTCCAAGGCTTCTACGTAGTCTATGTTGTGAGCTACTACATTCATTACACTGAATGCTGTGAAAATAAGTACAGTGAATTATTTACCTCAATGTAGGTACCTTGTTTGGCGTTGGCTTCTGCAAAAGAATGATGGAAAGATGGAAAAGTGAAACTGAGAAATAGCACTGATATTATCCCATGTATTCTGTTGATTAGTAAATTAAGTTATGTTAGAAAATATTGAAGTGAAAAGCAGTATTTTATTCAGACTATCAAAATTCTAGATGATGCATTCAAGTTTGAGTTCCTGAAGCTATTTTAGAAAATATTCTACAAAAAACTTGATGATTTATTTCAGGACTTATCATCTAAGTCTTCTGAAAGAATTACGTTCCTACCTTATAAGAACTTAGAAGGTCAAAAACAAAGGCGTCTTGTCAAATTTATTAAAAGAAAATTTGCTGTTTCTGAAAGTTATATAAAGTCTGTTAGATTCGAAATTCTTCATAGCTCTCAAAAGAAATGAGAAAATTGCATCTTGAGATATTATATAATGCTTTAAAAACAGTTATTTTTATGATTAATCAAAAAAGGTGTTTACCTTTTTTGTTTTTTGGAAGCTTTGCACTTAATATTCTGCTATGTGTTTTTGTTTTGCCAACAGCAAACTAACGTTATCATGTTTAGTCAGTTGCTCAGCTCAGAGAACTTGTCTATGCCTTGCTTCAGATTCCAAATACCCACAAACAAATGTAGTACAGACATATTGGCTTAAATTTCTCTGAGGCTTTCTGTACCTGAAAATTCTGTTAAATTATGCAAATATTAAAGAAAAAAAATGTAAGAAAATGCAGCTCAGTGACTAAAGCATAACTTGGAGTAGTCCTTTGGCTTGTTTTTCTTGCAGTGAGGACTAATCATACAGCAGATGTGTCAACCATATTCTAGTTAGATGATTAGAAGTTAAATGTGTTTCTTTCTCACTGGGAGGCAGATTGCAGAATTTGTACATCTGTCACTAAATCTTTTTTGCTGTTGTTGGTGCTGCAGTATGTTTCTCAAGATTTAACTATCTTAGCAAATTGCCTCGAGCTAATTATGATTTGTGTTGGTTGTGCCTGACATAACTTGATTGTTAGAGGTTAATATTCCAGAACCGAAAAGGAGCTTTAATTGGATGATGTTGGCAATTATTCTGTGCCTTGCCCAACCCAAGGACATTGGGTTGTAGTGACAAATATATGTTTAACTACTCTAAAGAAATAGTTGATTCTTACCTGTGTGTAGAATGAACACCTAAATTAATCTTGTTCATTAGAGGATTGTGTAAGATAACTTTTGCAATTCTGTCCTTCTGTCACAGTCCGTCCTTTTTGATCAACTCCTATGTGTTCTTAGCTGTAAAAATAAGCATGCTTAAAGTCATCTGATTAGTTTGACTCTCTAATTCATGTATCTAATTTTTTGCATAACAAATTGGGGGTGCATGCATAACTGGTCTTGTATTCCTGTGTTTGCCTTCCTTAAATGGTGGGTTACCTGCTGAGAGTCCCAGGAGAAAGTAGCTGATGTTGAAGCAGATTTCCTGGTAGTTACACCTTCATGTAATGTATATCTTCCTTATGCTTCTTTTCTAAAGAAAACTGTATTTCTTTCAAACAAAAACTATGTAGTACAGTAGACTGTGTAGCTTATTTTTGGCTTAATTTTCTCTATTCTGGAAAAGAGAAGGAGTTGTATTTATTATTTATATTTCACTTGTCAAAGTCTTGTATAGATTGTGGGGGTGGGGTATCGATTAGAGAGTTCAGCTTGTTTTATGTCTATGTGGAATACAATGTAGTATTAACAGATGTGAATTTTCTTTCCAGTGCATCTTAAGTAAGGCAGCTTGTATTGCTTTTTTTTTTATGTTGAGAAAGGATTGAAAGAATATGTAATTCTTTGCATTGCCTTAAACTCGGGTTTCTTTAGCTTGTGTCGGTCCTTGTGTTTTCTGATGTGTTTTGTTTGTTACTGGAGTAGAAAGTAAGTTAAGTTCTTAGTAAGTGCAAAGGAATTTGTGATTATTTAATACTTAGGTAACCACTCCATTATTCCTTTCTGCTTCTTTTTGGAGTGTTTATCTTCAAGGATGTTTTCTTTTGTTATTATATGCTACTGTCACCAAAGTTTCATTTTAATTACACTGCATTTAATTTGTTGGAATCTTTTCATAGTGTCCTAGTGTGTTTTTTATCCTTATGCTGTGATCGAAGACTGCCTAAAATATAAGAGGTGTATTAGGAACTTGTTGAAAATCCAGTGGGCAAATTAACAAGTGCAAATACTTAAATTTCTATCAGAAAAAGAAAACACATATGAAATGCACTTAGCTCTGTTGGTATGTATATTAGGTTTATATTACAAGGCTGCAGGAGTGGCCTCTTGGTAGAGCCCAGTACATGGGTATATTTTGAAGGCTGGAGAGGAATGCCGTGTTCTTGCTCTGTTTGGATTTAGGCACAGTCAGAGTGGTGTAGTTTGACTAGATTTTTTGGAGAGATGCTGTTGGAGGGAGATGCTACAGCTGCAGACTCTATATGTTTGCTTCCCTGTTTGTCGTATTGTGTACTTAATGTGCTGGCCCAGCATTTATGAAGACTTGCAGTAGACCAGATGGCTAAAGAACAAATGCTCTTTCTTCCATTATTTCAGTGGTGTCCAAGCAATCCTGGCCTGAATTCTGGGTTTAAGGAGTCTTGTTACGTTGCCAGCGACACAAAGAACTGAACTGACAAAGCATCTATATTTACTGTATTTTCCCTAGGGAACAAAAACTCTTTGTAGTTAAAAGAATTTTATTTAAGAAAAGTAAAAATTGAGATGATATGGACATGCATAGGTTTTGGTGGGGAGGGACATACATATTATGATTTTTTTAAAAGGAGGGAGTAGTGTGTGTGTTACACTTAGCAGTAACTTGGGTTTCCCTGTTGAATGCTTTGTGGAGGATTGTCTCTTGATTACAATTAAAGAAAAATATGTCATTAAAAATGTAACTTCAGTTGTTATATGGAAAAAGCTTCAGAGTTTATCTTGTGGAGTTCAATATATTGCTAGTAATAATGCATGAGAAGGAATAAAATGTTGCTATCAGCTGTCTACTTCATATATCTGTTAGTAATGCATTTATTTGAATGTACTTGCAATTGTGGAGAACTTTTCTGAACAATTATTTTTTTAAAATCCTACAGGAAAATACTTCAAAGCTACTATATTTTTAATGTGTTAAGGAGCAGATATTTATCTAGTAAAGCCAAACTTAAATACTTACTTACTTACCATTCAACCATTCATACCAGTCAACAGAGAGGAAGAAAAGGAGGAAAATGAATGCTTTGCTTATTGTTATGGAGAAAGTGTTCATTCTGGACTGCAGTAGATCATATGAATTAATTTTTTGTAGCAGTACGGTAATTCCTGGAAGGTGTTGTTTTAATGCTACTATTTTGTAAACTTCAACTTTTCTATTTGTATCCCCCTTTTATCTGTAGGTAATGACTTGTCCTTCGAAAAGTCTTGTTATTGTTTCGTAGTATTTTCTGTGTTGAACAGCTCAATTCTCATTTACCTGCTGATAGAGTAGGTCAGGCTTGTTGGTTTGTGTGTTCCAAATCATTAATAAGAACGTTCATGAACAATTTATTGTTGTCATTGTAGTTTTGTTGCAGCTTATTAAAGAGAGGTGCAGTCTTGGGGCGTTTCAAACTGGTGGCTGAAGCATCAACATGCACTGGCAGCTGTGCCAAAGTGTATACTGAGAATAAGGCATGTCACCTGGATGAGGCTAAATGAAGTGCTCTCTCAGGAGTCCATTTGTTGAGTCTGAATGAAGGTTTACCAGAGATATAAAATTTGTTTGTGCAGGACATGTTAGTTTGTTGTTTTTCTAAAAGGTATCAGTTCCTATTTTCATGTTAACTTCAAAAGAATAAATCACTCATTTGTTTTGATATTCTCTGTGCTGCAGAATTTATTTGGCACCTCATACTAGTATTAAGGTGAAGTATTTTTAATTGGGGAAAAATATTCATTCTGTCATGACTAAGTTGCTGGCTGGAGCAAATGACCCAAGTGAAGCTGGCCATGTAAGGATATAATATCTGGTTTGGAGCTGAAAATGTTTCTTAGCTAAATAGTCAAATGTCTTTCAGCCACAGTTGCAAATAGTGTTGTTTGTATTCCATGTTGATGCAAGACTTTTTCTGCTTTTCTTTTTTTCTGCTAATGCAGAAAAAGATTTCCTCAGTTGTACTCCACGTGGTAGAGCTAAATAGTTCAGTGCTTGATTCTTGGCATAAAAAGGTCATTACTGGTTTTGTTACTAATGCTACTGTAGTTCTGTGGACTGAATCGCACAGCATTTTGTTAGACTCTTATTAGTTATGCTGTTTTGTATAAAAGGTATTAAGATAGTTAGCTGACAATCTCATAGTATTTTTTACAGTATGAATAATTTCTTCGCTGAGGTATTTGTAAACATGCACACACTTCTGTACGTTTGTGAGAATTAGGGTGACTTTTTTATTTTAAATTACAGTGTTGTGCAATTGATACATCGCATGAGATATATCTAGTTACTCTAGAACTTTCACCCAGTGTTGAGTAGTTTTGCTGGCTTCTCAACCAGCTTCAGCTACTTAGCTCCCTTGACTCCCCAAGCTGCTGTCTCCCTTTTCAACTAACTGACTAGCTGGAAGGTTATCAAGCTTATGTAGTTAGAAACCTCAGATCTTAGGAGATTTGGATACACAGGTTGTATAATAGATGAACTGTCTAAAAGCAACTTGTATCTGGGCAACTTACAGGTCTGTACAGCAGAGCAATCAGTGTTGGCATTTTAGATGTGTCTAAAACAGAATAGTTAAGAATAGTTAGCAGTTGAAGAGCAGGAATTCAAGATTCGGACTTTAGTGCTGCAGGAAAATAAATTGGAGCATATATTGTTGTCTTGTATTGTTGTGTGTGTATTTTCTGGCAGAAAACTTCTGTTCAAATATTATGTTTTGTTTTTCATATGTATAATGTGCTTTTTTCACCGCTGGAATTTACAGCAACAACATGGATATAAAAGCAAACTTTTAATCAGCAAAATTATAGGTTGCAAACTGTAGAAAGCCTGTTCCACAAAATGTGTAAGATTGTAATGACTAAAACAGAATTTATGCAGTCAAATTCATAAGAACATTTGGTGTCTCTCTTGTATCAGGAAAACATGCCAGGTTGTCAAAGTAGCAGAATGCCTAGGGTGCTTTTAATTTTTATTTTTTATTTAGCAGTTAGCCAGAATGTCTTTTCTGAGTATATTATTGTTTCATGTTTGTAGGTAATATATGCTTTGAACACTAAAAATGATGAACATGAAGCTGCTATCCAAGCCCTTAAGGATGCCCATGAAGAAGAAATTCAACAAATTCTTGCAGAGACAAGGGAGAAGATCTTGCAGTATAAAAGTAAAGTTGCAGAAGAAATGGATCTTAAGAGAAAGATCCAGGTTTTGGAGGAGTCACTGGAGGATCATAAAAAAATGAAACATCAGGCCTTGACTGAATTTGAAGCGTATAAGGATAGAGTGGAAGACATGCAGCTCTGTGCAGAAGCCCAGCATGTCCAACGTGTAGTGACCATGTCAAGAGAAGTAGAAGAGATCAGGAAGAAGTTTGAGGAAAGGCTACGAAGTTTCATACAGTTGCAAGTGCAATATGAAAAGGACAAGCGTTCAGCTCTGGAAGACTTGAGAGCTGCACATAGGCTTGAGATTCAAGAACTTCTGAAGACTCAACAGAATCAGAATGCAACCTTGAGTAAAGGGCAAGAAAAGCTAGAGGAACTGCACAGGCTGGAACTTGAAGACTTGAATAATAAAGTTGAGGAATTGAGACTGGAAAGAAAAAAACTCATTGAGGACTATGAAGGTAAACTCAGCAAAGCACAGTCCTTCTATGAACACGAACTTGATTCATTGAAAAGATCCCAGCTTTTTACAGCTGAAAGTCTGCATGCTTGCAAAGAAAAAGAGGTGGAGCTAAGGAAAGAGTTTCAAAATCAAGAAAGTATTTTACGGAAGAATCTGGGAAAACTTAAAACTGAATTGCAAATGGTCCAGGATGAAGCTGCCAGTCTTCGGGAAAAATGCCAAAAACTTCAGGTGGCTCTTAGTACAGCAGAAAACAATGTTCAGGTGAGGTCAATCCTATGTTGTTCCAAAAATGAGTTTATTTATTTCTTTCGTTTTCCAGTTTAGGCTGCCAGACTGTTACACCGAGATGATTGAAACATGTAAACTGAATTTTCTACTATTCATAATTGTTTTTCATCCACTCTAGATATTTTATTTATATTATTTAGTTTTCCCAGTCTGAATTAATATATATTTGTTTATATTCCAGTAGACTCTAGATATCCCAATCATGGGAAAGTTTTGTTCTCCTTGTACAAGCAAAATGACTTGCTTTCCACTATGCATGAACAGAAGTTGGTTGTTCCAGTCATATTACCCGAAGTACAGTGTACTGAACAAAGTATTCAAAACCATTGCTACTTAGGGAACAGGAAAAAAAAAAGTCTTGCACAAGTATGTTTTCCTTAGTTCTCCATGTAAATTCATCTATACCTCCCAGAACAAAAGGTTCAGAGGGGGAAGGAAGATGCTGATGACTGATAATGTGTAAGTTGTTATGCTGATAAATGGAAACACTTGCTAGAAAAGATGAGAAAAAGTTAAGAAGCAGCCTAATATATTTTACAGAAATTTAATAGCACAGACTATAAATAGGATGAATATTCTGTATTCAGTGCAGTTGTGGTTATAGAGATCTTTGGTGACTATCTGGCCTAAGCATCCAGAGTGTTAAGAAGAGTGGCTTTTTGAGAAGAAAAAAAAACAAAAACTTTCTGGATGTTAGCTTTGCTGGCTTTATAACAAAAAGAGCCTTCTGTGATGTTTTTACAGACAGTAACTGAAATGCTGAATATGTGTTCAGAGTTATTTTGATTCTGAAGTTGCTGTTCAGTGCTAATGTTTCTTGTCCATAAAGAAGGACAAGACATCCCAGACAAGACATCCCTGACATACAAAGACAGGCCTTTTGGTCAGCAGAGAGATAGGACTATGTATGTTGTCCTTAAAGGAAAAGTATCTGTGAAATACCACTCGCTTTTTGTAACTGTGCCTAGTTATAAAGATCTCTGTGGAAGAGCTTAAATATCTCACTTCGAGCAGTTTTAGTAACGTTTGCAAGTATCTTAAATATGATAATTATAGCAATTCTGAAAGAATCCAGGACCTCATTGGTTTGAGCTGAGATATATCATCAACTTTTCCCATCTATAATCTAATTCCAGCCAATCCTTTGAACTATTTTGCTGTTATCTTGTGTAATGGCTACAGATAAAAGAAGACTCCCTTATTCCTGTATCAGAAGATGAATACAGAATAGTCTTTTTTTCCAGTCTCTCAAAGGGTCTTCCAAAAGTCCATTTCCAATCTGTTTAATTAAGGAGATTGAAAACTGCTGTAAGCATCTAATGTATTCTTCAGTTTGAAGAACTCTGAGATATGAGAAACCAGGTTTCTCAAATGGATCCTGAAAATTTGTGCACTGTGTTTATTTTTCATATACATTTCTGAATATTATTGCACTTTGCTTTACGCTTCCTTGTCATGCCATATATCTTCTATGATATTTTTGGAAGCTCACATCATGGATATGATGTTAATGTTACTAGATTTCAGTTTGTGTTGAAATAAAATTTGTTTGCTGACAGGTCTTTTCTGTACATTTTCACCTAATGCTCATTTCAGTGTTATTCTATATAGTTAGACGTTATACCATGTTTCCTATAGGTTCTTCAAAAACAGCTAGATGACGTGAAGGAGGAAGAGATGTCATTGCTAAGCAAACATAAAGAAGTGGAAAGTGAGCTAGCAGCTGCCAGAGAGCGCTTACAACAGCAGGCCACTGATCTTGTTCTCAAAGCCAGTATGTATGTTAGTAATGTGATCTAAAAAATGATCTTCATCTACAGATTCTAGCATTTCTTTTTTCTTTGGAGCTTGTGGAGGTTTAGCATGCCTAAGGACTGTTTAATGCTCTTCGTAGAATCATAGAACTGCTCAGGTTGGAAAAGACCTTAAAGATCATCAAGTCCAACTGCAGCCTGACCATACTATCCTAACAACCCTCCACTAAATCATGTTTCTGACAAGCGTTCTTTTGTTAACTGTTTTGATATTGCATAGTTTGCACTTAGGATTTTTTTTCTGTATGTGTAATTAATTGTATACAAGTACAATGTTTTACTTTGTGTGCTCTGTATATATCTTATAGGCCTTGAATCATCTTGCATTAACTACATGTCATGATTTCATCACACTTGTATAATATGCTTCTATATTGCATCTGTGTGTTCTCCATGTAATCACCAAAAAAAACATTATTCCTGTTTCTCCATCCTTTTCATTTGCTTTGTGCTTTCGCTGAGGCAGTGGTACTTTGCTTTACCTCGGCTTTCAGAAGATATGTAGTTTATTTGTTAATAAATTTGTTAGGATTTTCTTTATAGCTGTTTTCTTGACTTCTCTGTGCTTAATAACATATGAAATGACATATAAATTGTTTTAACACTTGATTGTACATGTGTGGATTTTTACCTCGTTAGTATTGTATCTGTAGCAAACTGTTTGGTTTGGGCATGTGATTGGGCATGGACTTGAACTTCATTAACTGTGCTGTAGGTAGACTAAAAATAAGCTCCTGGCTTATCTTTGGCCTTATTTGACTAGAGCAATCTTAGAAACATCTGATTATTTTCCAGAAGTTAGCAAAAATGGGGGGGGGGAGGTCCTTCCCAAGTGTCAGTTGGGATAAGATCACCTTCTTTTGAGGGCTGGGATGTTGCCAGACTGGATCAATTGGTCTTGGAGACAGAAAATAATTCACAGCATTAATTTGCAAATACTCTGAAGTTACTATTACAGATGGCTACATATGGCCTAGCCCTTGAATGGTATGTGTAAATGTGGCCTGTATCAAGGCTTTATTTTTTTTTTTCCTTCAAATAATGAGGCAGTTTCATAGATTGGACTAATTGTATTTGCCATCTGGAGAGCTTTATGCTTAGGACATACATACTATGCATGTAAGGGCTTGGAAAAGGATAGGTTTTGTATTTTGACAATATAGAAGCCATATGGGACCCGAAAAACTATGAGGTCCTTCTGGATTTAAATAGCTAAAAGGAATATGTTTCCTGTTAAGATAATCTTAGTCATAGCTTTCAAATGGGATGCTGATCCTCCAAAAAAACAAAAAGGCATCAAAAGCAAGCCTCTGACCTGCAAATATTTAGTTGCTTTTTAGTTGCTTAGCTTTTAGTTTTAGTTGCTATTCCTTGCATGCTGATTAAAATTAAGAGTTTGATAACACGTGTTTGCCACTGGACTTCAGTGTTTGGTTTTCTTTTATGTAGCTTATTATGGGGTAAAAATGCGTGGTTTTAGGTGAGGTTAGTTCTTTGGGATTGATTGTGCATCTTCTTAGTCCTGCCTACTTCTGTGTTCTTGGAATCAATATGCAACTTTGAAGCAGCGAAATTGAAACTAAAGGAGCCCCAACGCCAAAGACTCTGCAATTGTTGGATGTTTTTAACAATAAAAATAAAAAAGAGTAAAATGGAGGGGAAGTAAGCATTGCAGTGAGTGTGGAGATCCACATGAAAATTTCCACTAAAGTTTTTTCTAGAAGTCATTAGGGTATGAATGTGTACTTCATTTACAAGACCAATTACATGAGGTTTTAAAGAGTTTTGTTTTTAGGTCACATTGGAACGCTTCAAGCTACCCAGATGACACAAGAAGTTACAATCAGAGATTTGGAATCAGAAAAGTCTAGATTAAAAGAAAAACTATCCCAACTGGAAGAGGAAAGAAACTTATTACAAAGCAAAACACAGAGTCTGGATGAGCGACAAAGGCAGCAGATTCTGGCCTTGGAGAAGGTTAGACAACTTATTTGCTTCAGCTGTATAAGAGCAGAAGACTTATATTCATTTTTTCCTTATAAATGTATGTTTTAATTTTTAAGTTTGACCTGGTTTGGACCAGTATTAGTTTGTTTCAAGTGTACCTTACATTGCAACATAGAATAACTAATGTAGACTGTAAAGTGAGAACAGAGGAAAGTTAGGTTAGATACTGTTCATGTTCTTTCAGACATCTTAAAAACGGCATCATTTTACATATTATGATAAGCACAGATACCTAATATCAAAAGTGTCTTGTTAGAGAGAAAGGTGAAGTGCTTAAATAACTTTAAAAAAGATTCTCTAAAGATCTTTGGTATATATTTGAAAACAATGAACTGAAATTTTCTGCAGACTTGATACCTGATTGCTCTTTCTTCAGATTAAATAGTACAAAACCCAAATTTTAATACAGACATATTGTTTGCCTGGATATACTTAAACTGCTTCTTTGCTTGCTTACTGAATTAATAAGTGTTTAGTGTCTGCTCAGTTTTGTGAAAGTTAATTTTTTTAGATTTATGTTATCAGTAAAGTTTTATGTATTTCCTCTTAGTTTCCTTCTACATTCCTATTTGAATTGTGGTAGGATTTTGTTACCCTTGAATACAAATGATTTTTTTTGTCTCCATCTTTTATAGAAAGTAAATGAAGCAAGGGAGACGCAGCGTGAATATTATGAGAAGGAGTTGGTAAAACTGCAAGCAAGGTTAGAAGGAGAGGCTGCACAGTTGAAAGAGGCTCATTCAAAAACATTAGAAGAATTGGCGTGGAAACACCATACTGCAATCGAGGCTGCACACAGCAACGCTAATAAGGATAAGAAAAAACTGCAGATGGTAGGTTTGTTTTCTTTGAATAATCAAACAAATTCAAAAAATGCAGATGGTATAATTTGAACCCCATAGTGCATCATTTTGATGAAAGGCAAATTTTATCTGCGGATTTGTTGAACCACTCTGAAGAAATTGCTCAGTCTTTTTTAAAGTAACATATATCTAAGAGAACAACAACAGAAAACTCATGCTCTTCTCTTTATAGAGAAGAATTCTCAACTCAAAACAATTAGCATTGTAATGAGGACTACTGCTTCTTAATTTAACAGGCATCTTTTTCCAGTTCTTGTGGCCCGTGAATGGTCGATATTTCACTCAAGATCAGTTTTTCAGCATCTTGAAACTGAAAGGCTTGCTGCAGTTATAGAATTGGCCTTTTGGGATAAGAGAAAAATGTTTTTGCTGTAGTCACTGATGCTTAGGGAAGGTAACTTACTGAGGGACACTGTGACACTCTTGTCTTTTGTAAGTAATTAAATTAGCTTTCAGTATGTAATGGTCTTTCCATATGACTGATGAAAATATTTGCATCTTTTATGTTATTGTAAAACACATTTGCATCAATGATGTCTTTATTAGTTTACTTCATTATGTCTTGGCTACCTTCCAAAACATTTTTTGGAAGAATCAGTTACTAAAACTAATGTAGAGAGTAAAACAGAAGGCATCATAAAATAGTTGTTCTTAAAAGTCGTGAAATTAGAGATGTTACCTATTTTAACTATAAATGTGAGAATTGTGAAACTTGATTCTAGTCAGGGGAAGTTAACTTATATAAGGATGTCAGCGTCTAGATCTCAATAAATCTTAATCACTGTACTGTCTCCTCTGTGGAATGTATGACCTGAATCACAATTTGGGGGTTTTGAGTAATTCAATAGAGAAAAAGATGGTATCAGATGGTGAGAGGTGTTGAGTTTAATCTGTGGAAGAAGCATGATCGAGAAACCTTTGGATAGTGGAAGTGGAGATTTCTTTGGTACTGAAAGACTAGGAAAGTCATCTGGTAGTCTTTGGAAAGAATGGGGCATGAAGAGACTTCTAAAGAATGAGAATAGAACCCTGAAGAAATAACTTAAATTTCTTTGCATCATTTTTTTTCCATTTGTAGAATGGACTGCTGCCATTTCTGTAGCTTATCAGCAGATAAAAAGATGAAAATAGAAATGCTAATAATTTTTCAGTACTGCACAGCTAAACTGAGAGGTGTCATAAAGAATCTAATTACTGAGCTATCAGAATAGAGTCTGAATGGCACCAGTGAAATTTTGCAAACAGCAGATCATGATATGAACAGAGCAAGTCTAACTTAACAAGTATTATTTGTCATGTGATGAGTTATCTGGGCCTGGTAAAGAAAGCAGATGTTTGTTATGTTGTATAGCAGTGTATTATACAAAATACAGCCCTCTATTTTGTCACTTTGTCCAGCTTTTACCACAATCAAACAGAATTATTTCAAGCTGTGTGCAAACAGCTTGAAATAAATTATTATAGTATATTGTAATAAATAGAGTGCTTGAGTTAATAAACTACTAGGCTTAATATGCTCACCACCAGCATGAATAATCAGATAAAGAAGGGTTGGCCTCCATTTCTTCTTGGAGTGAGCCAGATGACAATATGTTGCTGTTCCTTAGAGTTTTATACCTTTTTATGACAATCTTTTTCCTCTTGAATTTTTGAGCTATGAATCTTCCTTTCTCCAGAATCTTACTGATGCTTCAGTTGTGCTTTTTGTGTCATGCAAGTCTCTGGTCTATGTATTTTCTCATAACTGCTTCTTAGATATTACTGATTTCTTAGAAGTCTGAGCCAAGGCATTCACAGATGCTGTGAATTGATGCTTACCCTTGCATTATAGCTGAATTCCTAGTAGGAAGTTAATAAGGGAGCCAGTAGTGGCATAGATTGTTACATTAGAGTCCTGTATTTACCTGGCTCTGGAGCACCTTACTTGGCAACTTTAATTGTCTACAAGGTGGCTTGGTAGTGTAATGAGTTATGTATTATTCAATTGAAATATGTAATAAAGCTGTTAGTTTTAACATACTTCAGTCTAAATGTGACTGAAAATTCATTCTGAATATTAATAAAGTAAATCTGAAAAATAAAATTACATTTTTCTTCAGCAAAAAAACTTCCAACAAAGGCACAATGTAAACTCACGTAAGAGAAAAATAGCTCATCCAACAGAGCTGTTTTCAGAACTCTGTTGTTAACAATTTTCATTCAATTTTTGTAGAGCTGATTATATGCATGTAGCTGAAATTGAAAGCAAGATTTCTTTCAATTCTATATAGAATTTATTTTAATTGCAGAACTAACAGAAGGCTGAACTGTGAAAGTAAGTAGCTGTGGTTCTAATGATTTTTCTAATTAAATGCAAAGCGAAACGAGTAATTGAGAAGGAAGTCCTGCGTAACTTTATTTTGTGGTTAATCAAGGATGTTAGATGACAAATTGAAAAATTAATGCCTCCGTCTTAATTGGACATAAATGTTCATGTTTTAACACTTGGAGGAAATGACAATTCCTGCTTGAGATAAGGAGTATTGTTTTTGCCAGGATGAAGAGTTGTCATGTGTTATACTTGTACTTTTTTGTAATCTTACTGCAGGTGTGCTTGATATTTCTTTTACTCTTATTTCTGAAGGAGTTAGAGCAGCAGTTTGAGAAGGAGAAACTGCATTTGGAGGATGACAAGAATCAGCTTCGACAGCAGCTGGAAAACCTGAGGGAAGAACTGACAACGAAACTGACTTCTGCCAATCAGGAGGCAAGAGTCAACTTAATTGTATCAGCTAACATTTCTGTGTTTGATCATCTGTACATTTAATCAGTAATGATCTTGTACTTAATTTGTGCTTAGAGTCCAGTACTACAGGACTACAGTGTTGAGTCTGTGTAGTGTATTAATTCTATCAAAAGTAGAATATTTGTCAAGCACGGTAAGTTACTTGACTGCTTCTGAGCAATGGATTAATTGTCTTCTCCAAAAACATCAAAACAAAAAAGTATAAAAAAAAAATTGATGAGAACAAACCTGCTTGTGTTAACTCTGCTTATCTTCTCATTAGATATTTAGATCTCTACACAAAGTATGTCAAGAAAAAGGGGGGGAGGGGGGAGAATTATATTTAAGCCATATTGGTTCATAATTAGCATGCAGTAAAGAGCACATTCTTAACTACAAAATGTTATTTTTCAGCATAGTCACCACCACTAGCTATGCAAGTTACTTTTGGAGCAGTACCTCCTATATTTCCAGCAAAAGATTGTGTGCCATTCTAGCTTATAAGGAGACAAATTATTTACAGTGTACTAATATATTGATATATGCAGTCTAGGTTAAACATATTCTCAAAATATTTTTACTCTGAGTTTAAAATACATTAAAACCTGCTAGTTTAAATCTTTCTTTTTGCTCTTATGTAATCGGTTGTTTGTTAGTTTTTTTTTTTAATTGTTCAAGAGACCATACATGGTTTTCATGTATGCTTTAAAACAGACTTTGAATTTAAGCATAAATTTAAGTACTTTTTTGCAGTAGTACATATTCTAGTACCATACTAGATCTGGATGCAGCAGGTAGTTTTCTAATTCTTCTGGCTTGCAACCTGTACAAATGTTACACGTTCTTTAGAAGAAAACTTCTGAAAGTGTACATGTACTATATTTTGGAAGTCATTATCTTTAGAGTTCAGCAATAGTGATGCTAAGTCAGTTGTGAGACCTTGTTAAACAGTGGCTCCTTTGTAGCTCTGATTCCCTTTGCCAATAATTCAGATGTTGGAAAATGTACTAATTGAAGCTGAAAGTGCACTGGCTGTCTTTGATAGTATGCTTGCCAACATTTAAATTGATGAAAATACAGTGCATTTGTTATGTGTGAGCTAAACAGTTATACATTCATTTCAAAAGTTTTATCTTGGAAAATCAGTCAGTACACTGAGTTAAAAAAAACAAAACAAAACAAATACATAAGCATGGCTGAGGAATAGGCAACTATAACATAAACCAAAATAGGAAATTAGTGCCATCTGCTATTTAATAGTTGAGCATAAATATAATATAGTATATTTTGAATATTAGGAGAATGAGAGAAAGTGTGCAGAAATTAAATTTGGGGTGGTCTATAAATCTGCTCTGCAGTACAGAGGCAATCTGTTTTATTTTCTCACTATATTTATCTGAAGTATGTGAGCTTCACAGTTGGCAAGTACTTCACAGTTTTAGTTCTCTGCTGACAATTGAAAGTGGCTTCACAGACCTCAGACAAACTTCTCTGTGAAATGTCTAGCATGCCTTTAGATTTTTCTCTTATGTTTCAGCTGCTTCTTCCACTTTTGTTGTTGTTTTCTTTTTTTTAAAATTTTTTTAAGAATAAGCATATGTAAGAGTAGGCATGTATTTATCACTTTCTGTGGATGTTAACTTGGTTCTGGCATCTCCACTGAAAAGGTTGTTTTTGAACCTTTCCCATCATTAGACACGGGGCATTTTTAGCAGCACCTTTCTGAGCCAAAGTATGGGGAAAGCCTCATTAGGACAATTGCTAAAAAAAAAAAAAGCTACTTATTGTCTTAAATGCTTGCCTGATATTTCTTTGAGAGTTCTGATAAGTCAAGATACCAAGTTTTTCATGTCTTAGGATGACTTTCCTTTTTTTTTTTTTTATCTTTTTAGTTGTTATTTATTTATTTTTTTCTCTTCCTTTCACCTTTGACCAGTCAAGACCTTTTGGCAAGTCTGGTTCTTTTTAAGTACTGGCCATCTTTTGCAAAGGATTTCTGGTAACGTGACTATGGGTCATTTTAAACAGTCATCAGCAGTGCATTGTCATTAATGGACTAGGTCTAAACTTCATGAATGGCACAATTACATAAGATTTCCTTATCATTTTGATCTGTAGGACTGTTGTTAATTTTTACTGCAAGTGATGTGGTACTGCCAGGTACGTAATGATGTATCTCAGGGATGTTGATACAATTTTAGGAGCAGTTTTCCATGTAGGGATTCTCCTCTAACTAGAAGTGCTTTGTAGGGAATTACTAGTTTGCATATATTGAGAAAGATCCTAGAGGTAAGTGCTTAAAATGATATTAGTTTTTCCTCTAACACCTGTCATGCCAAAGCAATTTGGGATTCCTTGCTGATGAGAAAGGAGTAGTCCCTCTTCAACATTTTATGGGATTGCCTAAAGTGGGAGAGAGTTCTAGGTGTGTGTGTGTGAGTGGGTGGGGATGGATGGATGAGTGTTTGTGTGCATTTAGAGTAGCTAATAGTACTTGCATGTAATTTTGCTGACATACAAAAACAGCAGTTATTATTGCCTGTTCATACTCAGAAACCAAAAATTAGTCTTTTAAGACAGTTGTGCCTTGATATTTATATCAACAGAAAGAGACTATGATAGGCTATTGCTTCTTTAAAATCTTAAATTCCTTTTAGCTGTTGTTCTTTGGTCTTGCAGGCCTGCCATTATTCTGTTTTTCCAGTCTGCACATTTAAAAACTTTTCCCCTTTTTTATAGCTAGTTCACACTCTTAAAGCAAAGGAAGTGTAGTATTGTTTTACAGATGGAGAGCTGAGGAACAGTCAGCCAAACATGAAAGTATTGCTATGAGTAGTTAGGAATATGGGTACCTTAATTACATACTTTGAGAAACACAGGAGATATGATATGTCTACAGGCTCTTCTGTGCAGGATGACAGGTTATCTCTGTTGTGTGGTGACTCCACATACCTCAGTATCATCTCTTGGTTACTATTCGGTGGACTTTGTACAGAGCCTGTGGTTTCTCACCAGCACTCTGTGCAAGAATTTGTAACATCAAACTTTGGAAGACTAGAGTAATCACTAACAGCATAACTACTACTACCACTGCAGATGCTGTGTGTAGATCACTAGCAGTAATAGTTAATAACAAATGAAAATGCCGTGGAAAACAATACCACAGATTAAGCCAAAATCTTGGCTGCAATGTAAGAATGATAAAATTATTAGAGAACATCCAAAGGAGATCTACAAAGTTGGTGAACACTTTAGAGGGCAAGATGTATGAGATGCTGCTGAGGTCTCTTGGTTTGCTCAACCCCAAGAAGAGGAGGCTGAGGGGAGGCCTCATGGCAGCCTGCAGTTCCTCAGGAGGGGAGAAGAGGGGCAGCGCTGAGCTCTGCTCTCTTGTGACAGGGAATGGTGTTGAGCTGCATCAGATTGAGGACTGAGGAATGGCTCTTCCCCAGAATTTGTTTGGGCATGGGCACAGGCTTCCCACGGTGATTGTCAGCCTTAAACCTGCTGGTGTTCATGAAGATTTGAACAGTGCTCTCAAAGAGTTTGAATTTGGGGTGGTCCTCTGTGGAGTCAGGAGTTGCGCTCCGTGATCCTTGTGGATCCCTTTCAACTTGATTCTACGTCTCTGTGATATGGTCACATAACAGATATTAGGTTGAGCTTTAAATGGCTAACTTATGGACAATCTGAAGACGGGGAACATAAATATTGGCACAAGTTAATTTTAATTTTATCTGTTTATGTATTTCATAATAGTTTCTTGTTATTTTAATTTGCATCAAATGTGCTTTCTCACAGTAAAAATAGTGCTAATTTCAGAACTTTTGTGTAACCTCATTCCTTGTTTAATGTTTGAAATCCTTTTATCCTTGTTTAATTTGTTTAACTTGCAGTATATTACAATTTAGCTCTAATACACAAAGATTAAGTGATATTAAAAGAGAATAGAACAGGCTGTGCAAAGAAAAAGATAATTTGAATTAGAAATTGATAGAAGGAAATGAAACCAAGTTGACTTGGCTGTTATTAATAATAATTATGTAATTAGTTTTTTTTTTTTTTAATTATATATTGAAGGTGTGTCGTCTGCAAGATCTTGTACGAAAAAGTGAACAAGGCCTTGGTACTGCAGAAGGACATATCTCCAGTCTTCAAGAAGCTCAGGAAATACTACAGAAAGAGCTAGAGTTAACTAGGGCAAGACTGCGAGAGACCACAGATTCTCTATATAATATTGAGGTAAACATAATGTTGGAGAATAAACTGTGCAAAATACCATTGCAGTGATTTCAGTCTTTTATTAAAATGGAAAGGCATATTATAGTTCATACATTATTGAAAGAGGTTTATATAGTTCCATTAAAAAACCATTTTTACTTCTTATTCTCAGCTAAAATGAAAAATCTGAAAATCTTTTTTTTTTTTCTAAAGAAAATTTCTAATGTTTGATGCATGTTGCTGCAAACACATTTTTGATAGTTAATATAACTGTAGTGCTTTTTTTGTAGTTAATATAAACTCTAGCTGCCAAAGTATGCCTGTGCAAAATATATCCAGAGTTGAATTTTTCAGGGATTTGAGTGAATGTAAGAATTTCATGAGAATGTAAAAAGGATTGTGTTAAGCCACTCCTAATCCAGACAATAGATGCTAAACAATACACAGAACAAGACTCCAGTTATAGAGTTATTTGAAAAATTTCTTATTGTTTTTTGGTTGGTTGGTTTGTTGGTTTTGTCTTTCCCTAGAGGTCTTGCATCATACCATGTTTACCCCAAATAATGGTCAGTCTTTATTTTGGGCTCAGATTTCAGAAGGTCCTTAAGAATAGTTTAGAGATATATGCAATGATACTTCAGAAGATGACAGACTTATATCCAGAAAATGTAACCTCTTTACACAAAACAACCCATCTGTCTGATCATAATATTTTGTCAACTTAGTATCTTTGTCAACTTAGTAGCTTGTCTGGCCTCTGACCTTTGCTCCAGAGATGAAAAGGTCTTATTAGTCCCACAGTTTGTCAGCTCACTTCTTACACACCTGAGACATTAAAATCTTTATTAATATTTCTTCTGCTGTGTAATAATTAGAAATTAATTCCCATTTTATTTCCAGTGAGAAAATGGGGAAGGAGAATGTATTTGTTGTTGTTGTTGTTGTTGTTGTTGTTGTTGTTGTTGTTTTTTTAGCAGAATTTAAATCATAGGTATTTTTCTATGCCTAGGCACTGTTTAAATAAGATATAGAGCTTCTACAGATACAAGACAGTCTCAGAAAATAGTAAAACAAACATGAGTTAGCATGCGTGAACAAATCTTTTAAAATGCACGAGACTCTAAAGAACTGAACTCCAAGTAGTTTGTCTACCTTCACCTACACTATCCGTCATTAAAATCACAATAAAATAAGATGTAAGATTACACTGTGAGGATTATTACTATTACCTTCTAAGGAAGAGAATATCAGATATGAATGTAAAGTTCTGAAACAATGCTAATTTGTTAGTAACTCATCAACTTTAATACTAAGTATATATTTTTTTCTCAGTAAATGGAGAACATTTACAAGATCATAGCAAGCATTTGAAGTATTTGCCCAGAGAGGTTGTGAATGCCCCAGGTGTGGAGGGTCAGGCTGGATGTAACACTGCTGATCTAGTGACTGGTGACCCTGCCCATGGCAGGAGGGTTGAAAATACATGATCTCTGAGGTCCTTTTCAACCTAAGTTATTCTATGATTCTATAGAGCAGCAAATATTTAAGAAAATGATCCCTGAATCTGATTTCATAACTGGTGTTATTTTCTGCAAAGAAACAGCTTGAAACAGGATTTTGTTCTGTTGTGGACTTTTTGTTTTTTTTTTGTGTGTGTGTGCGTTTTGTTTCTCCAGCTGTGGCCATTGGATGTACAACTTCATACAAGTTTATTACTTTCTCAGTATTTTTAAAAATTTCTCTAAATGTTCAGTGGCACAACATTTTTCTTAAGAGATCTTTAAAACTAAATGAAAAAATACTACAAAAAAATTATCTTTTGAAAAAAAAACGATTAACATGTAGATGGCCATGGTTGCTTCTCGTGAATGAAGAAAGCATTGCTGAGAGATATTCTTCTAAGTATGAATCTTGGTAGTATGTAATACGATTTAAAATGGTAAAATCTGAACAGAAATGGATAAAAATTCTAAATTCCGAAGGTTTTTTTTGTTTGCTTTTTTCTGTATTCAGACTGTGTTCCTGCTAGTCAAGAAATAAAAAGAGACGTGAACTGTGTATCTAATCCAGATTGTTCAAAGTTTGTAATTCAGGTACTAATTCCTGATTTAAAAAACAAACAAACAAAACAAAAACAACAAAACAACCAAAAATCTGACAAGAACCTGATTGACCTGCTCAAATTTTGGTGTTGGTCTTGCATTGATTAGAATCGGAAGACCTCTTGAGATTCTTTCTAACAAATTGTTCTGCAGTTTATTATGGCTGTCTTGGAAAATATTAGTTCAAAAATTACTTATTAGGAAATTCCTTTTTATTACATGTTAGAGGAAATATGTTCCAAAAGTATGCAATGGAAGTAAGGCATTAATCAGAAGGTACTTAGTGAAAAAGTAATAGTCCAAGTTTTGTAAGCCAGTTGTAACTGAAATCTGTTAGAAATGTAAATATAGAAATATAAATGTTAGGTTTATAAATGTAAGGTTTGAAATACTTTTTTTTGCTGCTGATCAGTCTCTATTGTGAAGTTTGTGTTTGCAGGGAGAACTAGACCAGGAGAGACAACAGCATGAGATAATGATTGCTGCCATGAGAGAAGAAGAAAAGTTCAAAGTTGACAGAATGGCTCGTGACTTGGAAATCAAATGGACAGAAAATCTTCGGCAAGTATTGATTTTTAGTATTTATTTCTTATTTAAGGAATAAAAGTAGGTATTATGTGCAAATGTAATAGCAAATGAAAAGCAAAACAAAGCTTTTTGTTATTATCTAAGCATTTCCATTTGTTGCTGAACTCTTAATTCTTTTTCACTTCTCGAATTTTAGTTATTTGACCTTTACTTTTAGACAGGAATGTAATAAGCTTCGTGAAGAGCTGAGACTTCAGCATGAAGAAGATAAGAAGGCAGCTATGACTCAACTATTGCAGCTTAAAGAACGTGAAAAAAATGCAGCCAGGGATGGATGGCAAAAAAAAGTTGAAGATCTTCTAGACCAGGTAATATGGTCCCTTTGAGAATTTGAAGGTCATTACAATTTAGTCACTTTATTACCAATTAGCTACTTGAAATTAGTTGTGACATCTCTCTTTGAGAAGTATTTTCTTACCATAATGATTTTTTAAGCCTATTAATTATTGAACTCTACGAGAGGTAAAGGTATCTTAAAATGATACTAATGTCTTTCTTCATATTAAAATTGAATAAAACTTTTGAAGATTTTTCCTGAGGTAGTGGGAGTCTCACCTTTTCACTGTAAGATTTATCTATTTTTGTTTATTGTCTCTCTGCTCACCTTTATTTACCAAAGCTAATACTTTAGACTTGATGTTATTCCATATCTTTACAATAAAGTAATGTACAGGTCACTGGAAGGCCAAAACATCCCTCAGCTACTATGACATGTTTATTACAGTTGTAACAAGAGTTTTATTGGAGAGTTTGTGAGTGAAGAAATGAACTGCATATTCTGTAAAACTTTTTTTTTTTTTTTTTTTTTAAATTCCTTTCACTGTACCAAGAACTTGCATCATTTATGAATAGCGTGCGTCTTTGGACTAACAAGAAACAAAAGCAAGAGAGACTTCAGTTGTATTTTTAATCCAAGTGTTGCTTTTCCATGTCAGTGTTTGAGTTGGGTAGTTATTTCATAAAGACTGAAAGATTATTATTGATGGTGGTATGGAATTAAGCTTTACATCTGTAAGCGTTTACAGTTAATTAGTTTCTACATTTTATCCATTACCTCTGGAAGGGAGAGAATTTCAGACTATAGTGTCAATGATGGATAACTTAACTCTTAGAGAAACGGATTTGTAGTAAATTCCTCTTGATTGCATTCACAAAGGACAGTTGTACTGGGTTGAATTATAGAATCATAGACTTGATGAGGTTGGAATAGACCTCGAAAAGTTATGTAGTCCTATCTCTTTTTCAAATCAGAGTCAATGTTGAATTTGGCAAGTTGGTTAGGGCTTTTTCCAGCCAGATCTTGATCACTACCACGCATGAAGACTCTATAGCCCTTCTGAATATTCTGGTCTAGTGCTTAATTATCCTCACAGTAATTTTCTTTTTTTTCCTTAATCAGAACCTCCTCTGTTTCAGTTCATGATTGTTGTCTCTCATTTTCTGTTATACATTGCTGTAAAGAGGTTGTTTACATCTTCTCGCTAACTTGGTAATGGAAGGCTAAAGCCTTTGCTTCTTTACACTGAACAAACCTAGTTCCCTTGGCCTGTTCTTGCAGTGTGCATGCTCCAGTACCAGCCATCTTCACAGTGGCTCCTTTCTGAATGTCTTCAAGTTTATCAGCGTTATTGTGGGGCAAACAAAGATGACTGAACTGGAGGAAGAGAGACTGTGTTCCTTCCGAGTGAAATGCATCAAATGCCATGTCAAGGGAACTAAGTACTTCCCTGAAACTACTGCTTGTTGCTACAGCCCAGTATGCTGCTGGCATTCGTTGCTGCCAGAGTCTACTGCTGAGTCATGTTTAGCCTACCATTAACTGGATTATGTGCAGCGGAGCTGTAAAACACTATGTACCAGTGCAGAAGCTTAGTCCATCCCAGGGGAAGGACTTTGCATTTGTCCTTGTTGAATTTCACGAGGTTCCTATTCGCTCACAACTTTAACCACTCTAGATAGTACCCTTGCCTTTCAGTGTATTTTGTCCCCTCTTCTAGCACCCCCCAGCTGTCATCCACAGATGCAGTTATGATAATTCCTGTGTCCTCCTTCAGAACACAGAGGCACCTTAAAAAAAAAAATTTAAAAAAAAAAAAAATCCTTGCAAACTCTAGTTGTAGAAGTGTTTCAAGTAGAGTACCATTGACTATTGCCCTTTGAACTTTGTACGCCAGTCAGTTCTTATCTGGCAGTCTATCCATCTGAACTGTGCTACAGCTGGACACAAGAATGTTAAAAATCTTGGTAAGGTCAAGGTTGCAGACATCCTCTGCTTCCTCTTTATCTACATATGTAATCATTTCATTATGGAAAAAAATCAAAGATGGTGTTTTCAGTGTGGAAAAGAGTGGGGTTTTTTTAGTATGCGTTTCACAACATAGAGTTGACTATAGACTTTGGCTGCATCAGTCAAAGTCATGTTATTGTTCTGCTTGGACTTACTTCAGCACTTTAAAAATTTGTGCAATAAGCTCATCTCAGACAGCCCCAGAGAGTTTATAGTTTACTTTAAACAGACTGGTGCAGTACTGAAATGAGATTCTTCTTTTACATGTACATGTGTATGAAGTCAGCGATATTAGGAAGAATTCCAATTTTCAGTTTAATTTTGTCAAAAGAATGTTTTTTTCATTTCAGTTTCCTCTCAAACATGCTAAGTAGAACACCCTAAGATACTGTAAATTTGTTACATGTGGTCCCAGTCTTAATTAGTTGGAAGAAGCATTTATAACTCATCTGAAAATCCATATCATTTCTGGGAATAGAGCAAGGTTCTGACTCATCTTTCTGTAGTTTGGATTTTTGCACCTGAAGCATTGCTCTAGTCTAGTCTAGTACAGCAGTACTGTACAATCATTTATCAAAATAATACAAGAGCAAAGGCTCATGCTCTCTACAAAATCATTTGTAAACTCTCAACTTGGCAGAAAATGTGGTCTGTGCTCTTTATGTTGAGAAAGTGACTAGATCCTGACCTTTTGTTGTATAAATGCTATTCAGAAAGGTTTAATTCATAAATTAATTTCTCTTCAGTATATTGAGGTAGAAGGCATTTCAGAAGAATCTAATAAAACACAAATTATTTGGGGGAAGGAGGGAACTGTAACAAATTACTTCTAGACAAAAATGAATAATGTGTATTTGACAGATATAACCCAAGTTTAAAGGACCTAAGTATTATTTTTCACAGATTGTTTCACGCTGAACATTATATTTTATCATTGATAATAATGTGGTTTTTACTCTAGAAAATACTGTGGTGCTTCCTAAGTTTATTATAAATTTTCATTCCTGTGGGTACATTGTGAAACACAGAATAGAATATGCCTTCTTTAGGATACTCTTGATTTGCACCAGAATAGTAATTGAAAAGACACAATTATCAATGGCAACAGTATCTACATAAATAAATAAATAAACTACAACAATTTATGACCATAGAATATGCTAGGTTTTCTTTTATTATGTTATACTATTTGCCAAATTTCTACCTTCTACTAGTTGTTGCCAATTTGGTATATGAAATCTAGCTTTTACATCAAGTAAGATAATGTTTTTGCCTTTATGCCGTTACTGTCTAAGTAGTCTTTCCTAGAATGCTTGTAGGATTATTGGTTTTATAACAGAGAGTTTTGTTACAAGTAAAATAATTCCCTTCAGAGCAAATGCTTCTCAGTTGATCAAATGCTTAAGTGCATTTTTGCCAGCTGTATAACCTCGCTTACCATCTACTGTTAGATTTGTGGTTGATAGGTTAACTCGATCAGTGTCTATCTTGTGCGTAGCTCTCATCTCTGATACAAGAAATGGTGATAAAAAGCATAAAAAGAGAGTGCTTTTTATTTTTTCCCCTGTAAATTTTACTAAGTGCATCTATATCAATCCACATAGGAGTTCCTTCATGAAATATGTAAGAAATTCAGATGTAGTGGTTCTTTTCCATTTTTCTTAGCTGTGGAATGCATTTTTAATGTTTTATTTCTTAAGAAATTTCACTGCTGAGAGGACTTCACCATGAACAAAATTGAAGGAATTTTCTTTTTTAAAGCATGAGTGTGTTCTGTGTTTTGCTGCTTCATGTTCTGCAACTATCAATTGTGAGGAGAATTTAAATGCAAAGGTTTAAGAAATGCATATTCTTATATATTTCTTGTTGTGATGTTTCTTTCTGTAAATTGAATTGAGTGTTGATTGTGGATTATCTTTTCTGTATTTGAGCAAATATTGGTTTTTCTGTCTATTTTACTTTCAGTAAAACGCTTGTTCAGTAAGATAAAAGAAACTTTTTGTCAGCTTTTTTTCCCAGTTCTTAGATATTTTCATGTTATTATCTGTCAAGTATTAATGTGAAATTCTTATTTCTAACTTTGTCAACTTTTTGCATATGAAGATGCCATCATTTTTAAATAGATATGAGAGTACAGTAATGGAAATAAAAGTGCAAATGGACAAGAGTATATTGCATACATATTGCATACATATTGGTTTGGTCGCCCTTTATTATTTATTTTTTCTGCTGTAAAGTTGAAAAGGGTTTTGAAAACTATTTTGAAAAGATAGTGAAAATTTTCCATGCAGAGTTTGTTTCTATTATGGTGAGATTTCCTCTCTAAGCTTACTTTAATCTCAAAGTAAGCATAAAATTATTGATATCAAAATATAAACATTTCTTTTTGATGGAGATCTTATTCAAACTAGAATTTTCAGAAAATTTCAGGCTCATTCACAGAGTCTTGAGAACAAGCCACTGAAAATATTCTTGTTCAGAAAATAGAATGCTGTAGAAAAGTCATAAAGCTCCTATGGGCATCTATACATGACCAGTCTTCTACCTGAGGGCATTACGTTTTTATTTGCCCTGTGTTCAGAGACCACGTGCCCACATAAGCAAAATCAGGAAATGCTAATTTCTTTCCTCAGCAAAAGGGTTAATGGTTTGTTCTACAGTCTGGGTAATCCTCGGTTTAGAAGATTTGCTGTCAAATGGATGCTGGAAATTTCTACTGGAGAAAACCTGCATATACTTATACATCCATTTCCTGAAGGAAGGGAGATTAAGGATCATTGTACCCTTCTTCCTTTCACTTGATCTTGTCATGAGCAAACTGGGTAAAGGCTTGTCAGTCAGAATCAAGTAGGATGTAAATTTCAAGCAACTTGTCCATCCTAACTGTCGTCATTCTTGTTTTTGGTAATACTGGTAAGGCTAGTATGACATCTAGTGGATGCATAGTGTCTTCCCATAGGATTTCTGGGCAAGATTTAAAATGTACTTACAAATATGAAATGTGAAAATCCATAAGAATAAAAACAGAATTTACAGTAAGGAGGGGACTTGCATTTAAGTCAGTGTAAAGTTCTATGTCTCTTCTTTTCTCTGTGGAATTTTGTGTCCAAAGGGGCAAAGCTTTCTACAGCTATTGCAAACTTGTCACAAGTGATTACAGTTCTGAATACAGTGATCTTAAAAGGACTGTGCTTCATTCCTTTGGGATTTATTGAGAATATGAATAATCTTGTAATTCAGAGTCATTGCAGCCTTCAGAGGACCATCTGTTGGGGGTATTTCCCTGTTTCATGACTGAACTTCTTAATAAGGCAGCTCCTTTGTTCCAGACTCCATACTCTATGCAGAGATATGATCCTGGAGATTGACAAGTTTTTTCTGAAGCTTGAACAAAAACAAATGCACGAGATGCAGCCAGATGTACCATCTATTTTTCCAAGCTTTTAGCTATGGTGTTTATTTTGTTCTTTGTTTAAAAGATTCTGAATTTAATGTAGGAAATTCATTATAGACAATGTAAAATTAAGAGATATGATATAGACCAAACAGTCCCAGAACAAATCAAGAATTTTCAAAGTATTTTCACTGGGATGCAGTAGGAATACTAATAGATGTTAACTTTGTTCCTCTGTTTTAGAACCAATGTGTTAGTGGAATTCATTTTAATCTCTCTTTTGGACACCACTTAATTTCATCTGCCATGATGCTGTGTTTAATTAAATTAAAAAACACATCTAGTTTGATGCTTGAAACAGTGATGCCATCATCTCCAAATAAATTTGCCTTATCATAAACTTTTAATTGGAATGAAACATTATCAGCTTTTGTTTGGAATTGAGTTAGTAAATCTGGAGGTGACTAAAAGACTTTTTAATTCTACCATCAGTAGATGAAAAGAACATTAAATTCTTAGTACAGTATGTAATTAACAATGCATGAGTAAGAAAAGAATTTAATTTGATACTTGGCATTTACACTTCAAAAACCGGTAACAGAAATCTAAACCAAATCCAGCAGTAATACCGTTTCCCAGATAAAATTTTGACTTTGTAACAATATAGGTCTTTCCCTCAATGTAAGGCCAAGACTCTGGCAACAGTCTAGTTTAAAGCATTACTCATAGCTTCATGTTTGCTCTAGAAGATAACTGATCATGTATTTGCAGAGTATTGGTAAACACCTCCATGATCCCTTCAAGCCCAGTGCTGAAATAGCTTTTGCATAGGCTCGAAAACAGTGAAAAAAGCAGACACTAGGAGTAATGTTCATTACCATTATCATTTATAGTTGGATAAAATGGACTTATGCCAAAAGTCCATTTATCTTCTTCAGTAGACAAAGTAGGTTTTTTTTTTTTTACTAATACCAGGTGGATGCACATAGGTTTTCCTCTTCAGAAAGGTTAGCAGCATTTATCAGAGGTCATTCTTAAAACAATGTATAGATATGGTAATCTTGATCTATTTTGATAAAACAGATCAAGTTAGGCATTAGTACAGCAACAGCTGTTGCTGGCAGCATTTTTGAAAACTCAGTAAATTATGTACTATAGTCAGATCTTGACACGATTTGACACCAAAATGTCTGTAGTCAGTACAGTGAGAAAGAGTTACATAACTCATCTTTGAATAACATGAAGACTGATGTTGAGTGTTAAGCCTCTGTAATGTGGTTAAAGGTAATTTTTAGCGAATAGAAGCAATCAAATGTGAGAACTTCCACACATCCAGTAAACTGATGTATTGCAAGAAATAGTGCAACTGAATTAAAATGGAAATGTTAGTGGTGCAATAAAGTTTCCTTCTTGAAGAAAGTGCTACAGAATGATTGCTCTGGAACAGTCATCATGGAAGATCAATGACTGTTCATTTCAGTAAGCAAGTATGTGATAAATTTAAGTATGGAACTTAACTGGAGAGTTTTACTCCAAAGCTTTCACCAAAAAATTCGTTTTTATTCCATCTGTTTCCAGACCTAAGACTTAGAAACTTGGTCATCACATGTATTAAAATGGTGATAAAATGACTGAGATGTTCTGTTATAAGGCCATTTTGTCAGCAAAGCAAGTTTCTTTCTTGATTAAAGAAATCTGATATTCTGTGAGCAGCAGGGGCAATTCTTGCTTTCTTCAGTTCTTTTTACATGTTCTTATTTATAGAACTCAAAATAGACTTCAAAAAGATATTTTTACTTGCAATTTAATATAGTACTCTAGTAATCTTTCTACAGTAGTGCCTAGATGAGTCAGTCAAAATTAAGTCCTAAATGTTTTGGAAACTGAATGTTTAATTAGTAAAGATTAAATCCTGCTCTTAAGAGCTTCTAACCTGAACAAAACAGAATAGAAAAATTGTTAGATCTATTCAGGTCGGCACTGGTAACATTATTTGTTGAAATCTGAGCTATTGCATTCTCTTGTCTACTGGAGTATGATGCTTCCTGGTGGACACAAGAATAGTCTAGACTTGATTAGAAAATAGTTGCAGGTAACTCTTCTACAATTTTAATAAAGTAACAGTGTATTTTCCACTATTATGTTTTTCTCAGTTATTCCAATTTGTAGATTCAAGAAAGGGAAATTATTTTCTTCTTTTTGGATCTGGACAAAGTATTATCTAAAAGTTCCCAAGCCTAGTCTTCCAAGCTGGTGTAAAAGTACTGTAAAAATACCTGCTGTCCCATTGCGAAAGCAGTCTTCTTGACTGGCCGAAAGGGAAATTGGTCATGCTGGATTTAAAATTATTCCACTAATTCAACTAAGATGATTCCACTGTGCATATGTGCCTATCTACATAATTCATGTTTATGTATAAACACACAAGCAATTATGTATGCTTACTTATGAAAGATGCATATGATTCATATTATCAGTAATACTACATATAGAACATCTAATTGGTGATCTATTTGTATTTTTGTTTTTCATTAGTAATCAGCATCAATGTAAGCTGGTCATAGGTGGTGGACAGTAAGTCATTTTCCTCTAGGATTTTAAAAAAATCTTCTATTTACCCATCTCAATCTAATTTTTTTTTAATAGTAGTATGTTTTCATTGCAGACTAAAGTAGTTTTCTGTCTTTTAGCAGTGAAATCTGATCTTTAATATTACACTTAATATGCTTATGATTTCAGAGAGACAGTTCACCGTTGGTTGAATCCTTAACTATAATATATTACATTTTCTAACAGTAATGTAAATTGATGCACTTAATGGTTTCTTCCCAGAATTATTTTCCATAAAGGAGAAAACATTGGTCAATTTCCAAAATGTTTTGTTGAATAATACAGAAGTATAATGTACTATTATGTTGAAGAGTTAATGCTGTGCTTTATGTTCATACAATAACAGAGGAAAATACTTCATTTTGTTATATATTCAGTACTTAGTATGTGAAGTCAAGGCAACTTACTCATTTAAACTTTTTCCAAATAGTTTTCAATTTATTTTTCCCTGGTCACACTATAATTAATATTCTATGTTTTACTCTCCCTTCCTTATCCCTTTTTCTTTTACTTAGTTGATTTCTGAATGTTTCCCTTTATTCCTGTGATCTTTTCTTCATAGCGGCACTGTCTCGGTGAAGCTTTGCATAAATCTATCAGCAATGTAAGTGATTTGCACTTACAACTTGTAAATAGGGCATGTTTGCACTAATGAATTTGCATATCTTGTATTATTGCTTTAAAGCTTTTAGCTTGTGAAATACATTATTTAATAATTTTGGAGAGGAGAACATGTTTGCTGCTAGACATCAAAAGCTTGTGTTCTGCATCCATGCCATCTGTGTAAACGTATGTATCACTGGACATCATATATCATATATGTGCTCATAACATAAGCAACATTTTTTGCGTCATCATTAACGCAAGCAAGCTTGTGGGCAGTGCAAATGTGTATAGCAGAGCTTTCTGCAAAGCATGAGATTGATGTATTATAATTTGCAGTTTTGCAGTGCAAGTTATAAACATAGCCAGAATATTCTTATATTATTTCTTTCTATTTTTATTTCTTAAATTCTTAACAATATTTTTAATATGCTGAAAACCTTAGATGAAAGTGTGGAAAATTTAGAGAATAATATTCATTTTTTCTTTTGAATCTTCTATACAAAAATATATAGACATGCAAAGAGACACACTGATATTTAAAAATATTAAGTGCATTAGTATATGTATATCCAAAATAACAAGTAAAATGATGTACTCTTCTTAAAATAACTCTTTTTTTTAAAAAAAAAAAAAACATGTTGTACTAGACTTGTAGGCTAATCTGAGTTGGTTGTTAGTCATTTAAACCTTGTTGTCCTAAATTTATTATATAGTCTACTGGCACAGATAGACTTCCCCAGAGATTAACTTATTTTTTGCAGTCATTTTAATCTGATGAAAGTCCAAACCCTTCTTGGGAAGGATGTTCTTCTAAAATGGCTTCCCAGCCAGATGTCATACTTCTACCAGACATCTCATTTAAACTGTTTCATACATTTCCAATAAAGAAATGACTTTCCTTGCTTAAAAGGTTCATAAATGTTGCAGTAAGAGTTATGGATCAGGGACCTATGTAAGAGAGAGATTTAATTTCAAGCAAAAACATGTTTATTTTTGTCATCTTCATTAAAAACCCATACAAATTTGACTAAGATATCAAATTGTAGTCCATTCCATTTGAATGTTACCATGAAAGGCTTTTTAGAGTGCCATTTTTGTATTACTGAGGTTCTGCAGGACTGAGCAGGACTTCCCATAGAATTATACCTCCTCGAAGCCATCATATGGCCATAAAAAGGAGCATAGGAAGTTCCACACCAATATGAGAAAGAAATTCTTCACAGTGAGGGGTGACAGAGTACTGGAACAGGCTGTCCAGAGAGGTTGTGGAATCTCCTTCCCTGCAGATATTCAAGACCTGTCTGGATGCCTACCTGTGCAGCTTACTGTAGGGAGCCTGCTTTGGCAGGGGGTTGGAATCAATGATCTCTAGAGGTCCCTTCCAGTCCCTAAGATTCTCTGTTTTTGCGATCATGAAAGGGGCAGATATGTGGTGAAAGCAATATGAGTGCACATAATGTCTGTCTAGTATTTCAGTGTTTCTGTCACAGCCACTCAGAGGAAGATTATCTGAGTGAAAATGGTTGGATTTTCTTTGTGTAGGGTTTTTGAACAGTAATTTGTATGTAAAGTTCCAACTAGTGCTAAATTGGACTGAATAATCTCTTAAGGCTGTCCTATCCTTACTGCTCATTCCCATGATTCTGAAAACGGAGTTAGAAAGAAGAGTAAAGGAAGAAAAGAGGCAGGGTAGAGATACTAGCATATTGAATTAATTGAAAATGAGAAGTAGATGAGCTAGGACCAAGTTGTAATAGTGATCTTATGAAAACAAAGAAATAAAAAATTCCTGAGAGTCTATGTTAGTGGTTAAATAGGGTTAGAGGTAATCTAAATAAGCACAGAAGTTACTTCATGGCAAAAGGGAAAAGCAGACCTCTAGATAGGGTGCAAGTTCTGCTAGGTGTAGTGTTGTGGAGAAAGAGGAAATAAAGACAAGGCAAGGCCAGATAGGCCAGATAGGTATGAGGTTGCAGAAAGGTGGGGAAAGAGATATTTAATATTTTGTGAGTAGGAATAGATAGGAATGTGAAGAAGGCAAAGAAGAGTTTAGATAAGGGAGATATTATTCTGTCTCCTCTGGAGAAGGAGAGAAATCAGTAGCCCATTGCAATACTGAGCTATAATGCATATGTAAAAATTCATAGTAGGCCATGCAGGCAGGGATGTGGTGCAGATTGAACCACATCAGCAGAGTGAAGCTCTAGAGTTGAAGATATGTAGTTGCATTATTGGCTTGTCTGACTAGGAGTGCACTGCAAGGAGTCAGCTGAGAAGTGATGAGGCTTTTGATCAAATTAGAACTCCATGACACAGAAGGAGAGTTTCTGCATAGATAAGAAACAGGCTGAAAGATGGGAATTAAATTCAGTGTTGCTGCAGTAAAGTTAGATAACCAGACAAATTTTACTGACGTTCAATATACTTTCTTTTGCAGTTTTATGTAAAGTAAGATGGCAAGTTAGCAGCTTCTACAAAGTTTTTTAGGATAGGAAGGAATTTGTCTAAAAAGCACTTATTTGGGTTTAAGAAATAATGAGGAATAGTGGTAGACTTTGTAGTCAAGATACCTACATGTATTTCTTGGCCTTATATTTTTCCCTGATTAACTAGGGCTGGATGTTTCTGGATGGAGAATAGTAGATTAGAAAAACCTCTGACTTACAATTTGTGTGTGATTTATATTTAATATACTCAGTAAAAGGTTTTGCATGTATAGTTCAGATTACAGAATGCAGTATCAACCTGCACTATATTCCTTCACTTATATTTAATTTCCCTCAAAGTTGTCTGAAGTAAAATACTACTGATATAGTATACATGGAAGCCAGTGTGTATATATAACCAGATACAAAAACCTGAGGAATTTGAAGTGCAAGTAGCTGTGGTTGTTTCATTCAAATTAATTTGCGTGTTTTACTTTATTGCTAATTTTACTTTAAATATAGCTTCTTGCTTCTAAACATGCTTAAGCTGTTGCCTTCTAAAAAAAACATGTTCAATAACGCTCATGCTGCAAGTTGTCCCTGATATGCTATTACATTTTTGTTAATTGGTGAATTTTAATGTTCTGTAAATTGATTTGCAATGTCTTTGTTAATTTTTCAAAAGATAAAGATAAGTAAGATACATTGATTCAAATGACACTATCATACTTTTCATTTGTAATAAATTTGACATAACTCTGAGGCTTGAAAAAAATCCTTACCAATTCAAATTCTTTGTCATGTGACAATTTTATTTTCCCTTCCTTTAAGTCATTGCAACAAAATTCACATTTAGTAAAATTTTGTTTTCAGGATTTGAGGATACATCTTTCTTGTTTGCTTCTGAAGAAGATAGATTTTACTATTTTCAGTCTGAGAAGATGCTCTTGATGTGAAGAACAGAGTGTAAAAATATTACATAAAAGAAAATGAGACTTTTTCAAAGAGTGCTGTGTGCTATAATGTATTAAGATTCTTGTTCAGAGAAAAGCATCATTTACAATAATAATTTGTAATACTCATGTAAGAAAATGAGTATTTGTGACTCAGACTGCTTCAGTGTTAAAAAAACAGCAGAAAAAATCATTATTATTATTATACTGCTGAGCTAACAATAGAAAAGGCATCCATCAAGTTGCACTATTTCACTTGTCATGTAGAGTCCTAAGCCACCATGTCTCTTAAAATCAAAAAGAGACCAATAAAATAAGACCGTACCATATGAAAACATTTTAAAAATTAAATTAAATCTATCAATCTATATGTCACAAACTATACTCCTTTATGAACTGCAGGATTTTCCATACAGAATTGATGCAGTCTTGATATGAAGAGTAGCTTATTCTAACAATCAGACACTTGATTTTAGACCTTGATAGTGTTGTTTTTATTGATCTTCATACAAAAGTTAGAATTAAATTTCAATAATTTGACCATGAACAATTGTGCTATAGGTTTTACAGTAGTATCAGTATATCAATCTGGTGACCCTTACGGAGCTACCTGTAATGTAATGGTTATATCCCTGAGATATAACTTAAACAAGAAATCCAGTGGATGACTGCTTGCCCCTTGTAGTTAATATTCTGGTTAACTTTCAAGTGTTTTCTTATTTATTTTTTGTTTGTTTAGTTTAGTTTAATTTTAATAACTAATCAATATTTGCTGTTCTGTGGATTAGATCTCCTTGCTCAAGCAGAATCTGGAGATGCAGCTTTCCCAGTCACAGAGCTCTTTACAACAGCTGCAAGCCCAGTTCAGTCAGGAGCGTCAGAGGCTGACTCAGGAGATCCAGGAATTAGAAGAAGAGCATCAGCAAAGGCATAAGTCACTTCAGGAAGCTCACATCCTTGCTTTTCAAAATATGGAAGAAACAAAAGAGCAAGAACAAAAGGCATGTTAATATGGATATTCCTTACTATGTAGAAAATGTTGCCAATTTAGCAACTTAGATACACATGGAAAATTAGTAAGGAAAAGTATTTTCATAATTACTAAATTTTATTTTCAGATGATGAGTCTTACAGTAACATTATTGTCCTGTTAGATCTGATTAGAACATATTGAAAGTCATCTCTAATACTGGCATTATTTCATACCTTGCTTTATACTCTAGCAGCTTGTTGATAGTTATATAATTGCACATATTTATGTATGCACTCACTATTATGTCTATTTATAGTATAAGTGTGTGTGAATGTATAATTATTACCTGCACGCACATTTCTTAACAGTACTTTGAGACTGTCATCTATTATATTCTAGGTTTGATTTAAAAGGGGTTTATTTTTATCTCATATTTATTAAATTCTATATGTGCTTTCTGGCATTTCCTGATGATTGACTCATTTTGTAATGTATTCTATATTTTTGCTGTGTTGGAAATGGGGTGAACAGTTTTGCAACTCGGAAAGTAATTTCACTTCAGAACAATGTCACACCTCAGATATTTTGTTTACATGAAGGTTTTAAAAAGAAATGGAGAAGAAAATTATCTTTCAAGTTGCAAAGCAGTTAACACAAGTTCTAGCACAATGAAAATACAGAATACAGAGCATAATGCTTAATAGTGTGTACATCTTTTTAATTTTTTTAGTTCTGATCTGGAGTGTACCTTCACAATGAATTTCCTAGTTGTTTGCACCCAATGCTGAATAACTTAGTGAGAGAAGATACTATGAGCAACATCAGTGCCTCTTCTTTAATAGTTTCTAGAGTATGACACTATTTGTTAATTTATTGTCTAATATTTTATAATTCCCAAGGCTACTCTAGAATTAATTTTGACCACTTGGATATTGTAGGAATTAGAAGAACGTTTACAACAAAAGCATTCAGAAGAACTTCAGGCACTGAAAGAAACACACAAACAAGCCATGGAAGGTTTCAAATTGGAGATGGAACAGGAACTTCAGACTCTGCGATTTGAGCTGGAGGATGAAGGAAAAGCTATGTTAGGTACAATTTTTTTTCAAACTTGAAGTTGGATCTGAAAACATTACTTCTACTTTTATAAATATTTACTCATGCACATGCGTGCACAGACCTACCTGTATATAAATGTACGTAATATCGCTGTAGTGCCATTCAGTTTTGACGTAGTTCCTCTTAAAATCAGTATAAGCTCTAACAGGTAAGTCAAACTTGTTCACTTTTGAATGTCTTGCTGTTAATTTTTATTTTTATTTTTATTTTTAAGGATTAAGCAAGTGAATTTCATAATGTATTTTTTGGGAAATTAAAGAATGAAATGACAGGGTAGTTGCTTGGATTTCTGTGTGCGCTGATTTTTAGGAGTATGAACCCTAACACACCATCTCTGAAGTAAAGAAATACTTGGGCAATACACTGATTAGTGATTTCATTGATACTTGAATTTGAAATTAGATTATATTTTGTACTGCAGGAAGAAACTGAACTGTGCTTGGAAGGATGCAATGCTTCAGCCAGTTTAAGGAATATGAAGCAATAAATAAGACAAAACCATAGGAAAACAGTGCTTATTCCTTGTTTATTTTCTCAATAATGTAGATGAAATGCTATTTTTTGTTCCAGAAACGAAACAGGGATTTCACAAGCAAGTTATGTTTGAACACAGTCTCAACATATGCAAGATAGATGTACATAGATGATAATGTAATAAGATAATGAAAAGTACCATACTTTTTACTCCACAGCACTTGAATACCTCTGTGTAGTTTTGGATTTTTGCTAGATCTATAATTTAGAGAGTCTCTCCTGCCACACACATGCATGCACACTTTTTCTGCTAACAAAGCAGCACAAATCGGTTTTGGAAAGGAATTGGAATGTGGCAAGGAAGATGTTCTGGACAGACTTTAGGAGTTTCACATGTAAGAAAAGTTTTATGGAGGAAAATAGAAAATGTCTATGAGATGTGAAGACTCAAATGGTGGTATAAGATAAAATGGAGAGGGTGGAAAAATGTGGGAAGAAATTTCATGAAAGTAGAAAAGAGGGCATGATACTGAGCATCAATATGAAAGACAAAAAGACTCCTGTGCAAGGTAGGAAACATGAAAGAGAAGACGAAGATCATATCTGCTATGGCATTTTAGTAGTCTGGACATAGAAATGACAAGGTGTGAAAAAGAAAAAATGGCATCACTGCAAATAGGAGATAAGTGTACAGAAATGATTTTCCTTTTCACACAAGAAACAAAAAATAAAATTTTAGAAACACTGCAGAGAAAAAGTAACTGCATGAAATGCAAGCGTAGATTTATTTATTTTTTTTATTTCTCAACATCAGCCAAAAGCAGGATATATAAGCTGTAAAATAATATATGTAGAAAGATACATTTTTTGAAGGCCTCTGATTTCACTGTTTTCTGTCTAATGCCAGCTTTCTCTGTCAGTGTAATGTGTCAATCAGTTATCAGTGGGAATGCTGTGGGGTTTTTTTGTTTGTTTTTTTTTGTTTCTTTGTTTGTGGCTAGGTACAAACAATTCTCCTCTGAGAAATGAAAATCTTATCTTGTACAATGCACATCAGCATAAAATTTCACTCCTGCCAGGTGAGCTTGTCTTCGTTGCCAGAAATCTGTCATCTTTTACTAGTTCAGCATCTTTTCCACTTCATTTACCAAGCACTAGATGAAGTACAAGATCAGGTTGCCTGGGGCCTTGAACAGCTCCAGGGATGCCCCATCAGCATGTCTGTGAACTGTGCTTCCCATTCAGCTGAGTTTGTATAGGTAGAATTTTACTGTTGAGAATAGAGGTGTAAAATAAATAAAGGAATCTATGCTCTAAATTCTGCCTGAATCTGACTTCAGTGTTATGTTAGTAACTGTTTATTATATGGGGGCTTATTTCAGAGCCCACTGAAACCGGTAGATTTAATTTAAGTGAGTTGATGATGACTAACAAAACAGCAATTAAGTCTTATAGGCCCTAACTGAATTTAGTTCATATGTAATAGACACGTTAATATTATCATAGTAACTGATCTGTTTAAGAACCATAACAAGTGCTTGAGTTTCTTGGGTTTTCTGTTAAGTAAGCAGAGAGTCACAAAATGTTTTAAAAGGCAATCGATGTGTATCTTACCAGCAAAGTACAAATTTAATAAATGTGGGAATTTTATAAATATAGGCATTTCAAAAATATGTGAATTGAGTGAGAAGATTTGAATTGAGGATTATATCCAAATTCTGCACAGGGCAGAGGAAGCTGAGGCAAAGAGATTTTTTCTGAAGCAGAACAATAAATAATTAGAAAGGCAAGCATTACTGCTGAAAAATAACATTTCATCCTCGCTTCTGCTTGACAGTAAAAGCTTAGCATGTATCTAGCCATGGATGTCACTAAGATAGAGAAAATAATTCTCTTAAAATCCAGAAAAAGAAATCCTAAATCTCTCTCTTCATCTGGTTTAATCCATGACAGTGAAAAATCCAGATAACAAAGTCTGGTAAACAAGAACACTGGAGATACAAAAAGAAGTGGAGAGTAATTACTAAGGTATAAAAAAATATTCTGTCATCACGAAATATCTAAAAGATATAAATTAATTACAAGGAATATGGAGCACGAAAGTAAATGACATCTGAAAATTGTTAGTGAAGAAATTGTTAATAATCTTATGTATGCAATGTCAGTGATGGCAAATAGACTCTTCTCCAGTTAGATTTTTCCCTTTTAATCCTGACAAACCTGTATTAAAGTATCAGAACAAAGCAAATAGTGACAATAGTGTACAAATAAGATTTCATTATAGATCTTATTTGGGTACCTGCTCTTTTAAAAAGATCTTACAAGCTTCCTTTGACAGGAGCTTTCAATATCTGTAGGTCTAGGTGGTTGAGTATGTACATAATAAAATCCATATGCAAAGAAGAATGATTGTTCTGTTACCTATGCCAAAGTAACAGCAAATACACAAGTATTTGCATTTGGAAAAGTAGGTCCTGTTTTCAGTTCTGGCCATAAATATTTTGCATCATAGGCCATGCTCTTGGAGATCAATAGACAACCTACCATCTTTTGAGAGATAGGGAACTCATAATTCTAAGATATCTTCTAATAACTTGTATTTTAGTACCAAATAAATCTGTCTAAAACTTTGTGGTTGCAGAGCTCAAGTGAGTTCAATCTGTTCAACAGAAATTTCATGTGGCTAACATAAGGAGTGTGTGTTAGGTTAGCAGCAGTACTTGCAGTAGCTTGACTGTTACTGTTAATTAACAAATAACATTTGCAAAATAAACTTTTTTTTTTTTCATGGTAATTAGCTTCCTTGCGCTCAGAGCTAAATCACCAACATGCGGCAGCAATTGACCAACTGAGGCACAACCATCAGCAAGAACTGGTAGCTGCTAAAATGGAACTTGAAAGAAGCATAGAACTTGGCAGACGACAGGTAGGAGGCACTAATAGCAATTTCTGATAAAACTGTATAATTGGTATTTGTTATCTATTAGCTGGAGGCCGTAACTTGTGAAATGTAAGGTGGAATTTAATCTTTCAGAGTCAGTCTGCACCAACCAGCAGGTAATGCATCCCTACTTGTTCACCTGAACTTTCTTGCATAGCTTTTTCTTACGACAAACTTTGATAGAAGCCTCATAAAGGTTGCTGTATCAGGGCAGTTTCCTTTTAGAGTTGTGCAGCCATCTGAGAGCACACTGAATTTCCTTGGGAGGAAAGTACAGATTCTCACAAAATTCTACTCTTCCTCAGCAGCCAGCAGGACTTAAAAAGGAAAAGCTATTTCTCTCTCCTAACTAGTAATGTGGTTAAGAAGTTAAAGTGATATGAACGATATGGTTAAGACTTAAAGCCAGTGGTTAAGACATTGGTTAAAGCCTATGGTTAAGACTTAAAGCCAAACAATTAATTCGAACTTAAAATATTTTTTATTTTCGGGAGCCAACTTGGAAAAGATAAATTAGCTTCTTAAGAAACCTAACTACTTCCAACTTGTTTCTTATATAAAAACTAAAACCTGAAATCCATTATGGGCTACCATTGCTATCAGCAGCAAACACTCCTTCGCTTCTATCTGTTCCTTTTTTTACTTTGTGCGGAAATCAGTTTTTTCCACTCGTAATTAAAATTCATCTTCATCTGTATTGAAAAGAAGGCAGATTCTTGAAAATAACAAAGCAAAAATGTCACTTCTTTATTTGAATACAGAATAGGCATTTCAGAATTTATTTCCCAATAGCCCAGTACCAGAGATGTCGTGCTTTGAGAAGTATGTTGTTATAGGAAGCAGTTTTAGTTGCATAGACAAAGACGCTCAAGGGTGAGCCTTTTATTTTTTACTTCTTCCCTGTGCATTTTAATGCATGAGCGCCACAGACAAAAATGTAGTGCTGTCAGCCATGAAAGAAAACATTGAGGGTTTAGTAGGATGTAATTTCAGTATACTGTGTTTAAGCCTTGAGACACCTAAATGTCTAAGAAACAAAGTAAAGTTCAAGAGCACGTGTTTGATCCAACCAAATCCTAGTATTTTTAACCTCAGTACAGCAAGCTGCTAAGAACATGCTTTAGTTGTACTGAGGACAAAGCAACCAGTTGTGTTTTAATGTGTTGAGTTGTCCATCAGTTTACAGGATCAGAGCTGCACTAGATACATAGAAGTCAAAACAGGACATAACTTTTCCACTGCCTTTTCTTGTAACTTTCATATAGTCTTTTTGTAGGAAGAAAGGGAGTTATCTTTAAGGATATACAGTAAAATTTGTGCATTAGGATATATTTGTATTTCCTGGATGTGTGAAGGCACAAAACAAAATTATGCATGAAACTACTTTGAAATCTCCTCAGCTTTTCTGTCTTTACAAACGATATGGTGCTTAATTACTGTGAAACTAAGAAGTGAAATGGATGGAAATGGGAAACCCTAAAAAAAATTAATGTTACTACAGATTGTTTCTACACTGAGGAGAATCATTGTCAAAACCATTGGGATAGGATCTAGATGAGCTTCTCAGATGTTAGCTGTATAGGAATTTGTTGCATAAAAATAATGACTTTTATTGATTTATTGGACACAATGTAAATATTACATAATGTAGAAGGGATATTTTGCACCAAGAAAGTAAAAAAAAACAAACATGTACAAACACACATTTTATGTCTAGGCAAGTATTTTACCTAGGTGGGTAATTTGGCATGTATTGAGCTGTGAAATATTTATGACTCTTGTATTTATATATACATTAGTTATTAAATTTCTGAATCATTGTTTTCATTGGCAGAGGGCACACACCTTATGCTACTTTTTTCTTCTATATGGTTTTGTAAAGAGAAAATCAGTTATGATTTTACCCATATCATTTGTTGTAGAGGTAGAAATTGCCAAGTGCCAGCCCTGTCATTCTTAGTTATATTTGTTTCTGTTGTGTGCATGGGCAAAAGGAAAATGTAACGAACACAAACTTTAGTGGCAATTACAGTTTTTAAAATTCTCTCATAGAGCAGATTTTTATGTTGTCTAATTTTGATTTCTTCATTATTTGTGCTTGCATGCAATAGAAAAGAATTAAGTGTTGTATGGAAAATTCTGGTCAGCTATTATCTTCCACAAACAAGGATTGTGATTCTGAGAGGCAACTCTATACTTTTTGCTGCTGCTACTTACAGGAGAAAGAATTTTTATGCCGAATATCAGATCTACAAGATGAACTGAGACATCGAGACCATCATATAGCTGAACTGGACAAAGAGATTCTGCATCTTCATGACAATATAAGTGCATTGACCAAGGAACTAGAGTTTAAAGGAAAAGAAGTCCTCAGAATACGCAGTGAATCTAACCAACAGATCAGGTATGATTTTTTCCATTCCAAACTGAAACATGTATTGTCTAATGTATTGTTATCTGTAAGACACATCACCATTTGCAGCTTTTAATTTATCATTTTAATCAAGTGATGATATTTATTGTCATTTTTCATTCAGAAAGGCTATGCCCAGTACTGGTACGGTTAGCAAATATTGCCATACAGTTAAGCTGCATTTCAGTAAAGCATTTTGGTGCATTTTAGTAATAGTCCACTTTAAGTGTTTTTGTTGTTGTTGTCCGGCTGTTGTTTTTTTAATTCATTATGTTTGTTTATTTTAAAAAGCATTAAAGGAGATGCATTTTCAATGAAATAAGCTAGGAGATTGGAGGACAGTAAGTAGTGGGTTTTGATGAATCAGTAATTCCTTTCTGTGTTGCCTGGTATTGTGTAAAAGCCATTAAGAGTGGCAGAAAATTGTGATGAACAAAGCAGTCTGATTTTAGAATAATTCTTTTTTTAACAAAAAATAAATTAAACAGGATGCATGAGCAAGATTTAAGCAAGAAACATGAGAAAGAGCTGGATGTCTTGACAGCAGATCACATCAGAGAGAAACAAAGCATGCTGGCAGATTTTAATAAGACCCAAGAGCTGCTCAAGGAAATTAATTCAGCTTTACAAGTTTCGTAAGTTTTGTTGCATTAAAAAAGTTTGTATGTAGCTGCGTTTGAGTCAAAGTTAGTTCATTCTGATGTCAATGAGTTACTGAAGATGTTGCAGAGGTACTGAGGTGCAAAAAATTCACTCGAATATGGGGCCTAATGTTGCATTTGTTGGCACAATTCTTGCAAGCTTTAGGATAGTTCAGCAAAGACAATTTTTAATGTTTTGAGCAAAAAAAAAAAAAAAAAAAATTGAAATAGGAAAAATATTAGGTCTGTGCAGTTCTTAGAATGTTGGGTAAAATGTGATTTCAAGTGTTTTGAGTTTCTTTCAAACATTAATATATGTTTTTTTGAGAGTACAAATTTTTCTTCGGCAAGTTTACAAAGTAGCACGGTAGTAATTAGTTAAGTGTGATTATACAAAGTGAGTGATACAAACATTATCAGGTTTGCTAACACAGGGAAAATTAATTACTGAAATTGATTATACAGTCTTAACATAATACTAAAGAGTGCCTCTGAGACAAAATGCCACTTGTGGTTGGACCAAGTCTGAGGAGAAGTGGTGTAGTTATATGTCGTCTAGTCAGTCTTCTTGTCTTCCACATGCTTCATTCTTTTTCCCTGTCTGTGATGTAACCTATTTGGTCTGTAACCTCAGATTTCTGGTTAGGGCTCCAAAAGACATTGAGAACTTTCCAAAAAAAAGTGGTCAGTGAGAGATTTTGGATTTGCAGCGCAACATGTATGGTAGAGAAAGTAAGTGGTTGCGAGTATATGATAGAAAACTTTTCTACGTAAATATCAACTAATAATGGCCAGTAAAGCATAAATTAATCTAATTCTGTCTTAACACTCTGAGCACTCAGAAACTGTAGGAAGTTCTGCTTCTTGTTCCTTTGTACACATATGCACAGTTCTGTGAATTGTGCATCACTGTGTTACAATCTGGGCATCTGTATACAGCAGCTTAACCTAGCATAAAATGTATGTCCCAAAATTAAGTCATCTGAGCATATTTTTGTTATGCTGAGTCAAATGTATTTTCTGCAAATAAAAGGGTTTTTTTTTTTCACATTCATAATGTATTATATAAAGAGATTACATAATCCCATCAAATTATGTACAGGTTATTTGAAGGTTATAAATATAATCTAATGTGCACTGTGCTTTCAGAAGCAAATCAAAGAATTATGAAGCTGTTTCTGAGGAGAAAGTAGCCATCTAAATTGAAAAATGGTCACTTCAGTGTGTCTTGTGGAATTAAGTTTGAGCTGACTGAACACCTTAAATTCATTGGTTTTTCTCAGGAACACTTTTTTTCATCTGAGTGTCTTCTGAAATTTGGTACATGCTCATGAACTACATGAATGCAGAGTATGTGAGACTAGTATTTTAGTGGTTTCCTTTAGAGCCATGTTTAGCATTATGAACATTCTTTGTTTCAGAAATGCATGCAGCTATTTGAAATCATCAGGTGCTTCGAAATTTGTTCTTTAAGAAGAAACATGGAGATTTATGCAGTTACTTGTGTAATTCGTCTCTCAGTCTGCTTATTTCACTTCTCTCCTTTAATGCTTTACCACTAAGCATTTTGGGTTTCCTATTTTATTTTTTATTTTTTTAAGAATCGTGGCATTTCTTTTAGTTCAGATATCCTAATATCCAGGTTTTATTGCTTTTCTCTTACAGCTCATTCCTTTATTTCAGCTCTAATGGTATTAAGTTGATTTTGGGGAGAGGAATTAGTTACCTGTTAGTCTTCACTGCTCTTGGATATCTTTGTCCCAGTACGTTCCACATGAACTGAGGAAGATGGTGCCAGATTTATGTATTTCTCCAGTATCACAAGCATGCAACTTTATTGAAGTAGTCATCTATTAAAAGAAAATCATACTGTTTGGTTTTTCCTCACCAAATCACTTGTCAGTGACAGGAACAACATTGCATTATATTTAATATTAATGTAAATTTTAAAAGTAAAACTTTACTTTTAAAATTTACATTAATATTAAATATAATGCAATGTTGTTCCTGTATCATGCATAATAACCAGTCTCAGTTATGTGTTCTGTAGTTGTACTGTACACGTTTTTCATTTTATCTGTGAGTGCCTTCTTTTCAGTCTGGCTTCCAAGAGGCCTTTTTTCTAACAACTAGTACTGCTTGCATGAAAAGGTTGTGAAGTTTATAAAATTTTGCCCCAAATTTTAGTTACTGTAGACAGATTTTGGGTTTTGTTATTTTCAACTAGCCAAAACTTAAGTGATAACACAGAAATTAATTTACTTCAAGTAAAAAATGTCTTCTATTTTTTTTACTTGAATTCTCTTTTGCATAAATGAAAGATATGATTCACTCATCATTTAGCGCTTGATCAGGCTAAAGGGGGTATTCTTTTTTCCTATAAAGTTTAGAAGAAATGGAAGAAAAATATAAAAACAGAGAATCAAGACCAGAAGACTTGCAGCTTATCTCAGAACTGAAAGACCTAATTGCAGAACGGGACCAACTCATAAAGAAATTGATCGTAAGACTTTTATGCTCTCTTGGTTCAATATCTGAATAAGTACAAATGTTAATCTAATTCAAAGTGTTCAAAATGCATCTAAAGAACCAATTCTGATAGCTTGTTTTTGTATTCTTTAACACATCGTCCCTGTCGTTCCACCATCTCATAACAGTAAACTCATTAAACACAGAATTTTGCACAATCAAACATAATACATTATTACAAAAATATACTGCAGTATGACCTTGGTCAGACTTATCCTATCTGCAGTCCTGGACTAAGAAGCCAGCCATGTAATCCATACAAGAAATAGTCTATTCTGTGAGTTATCTGAGAGGGTTCTAAGAAATATCTAGTAAGAGATTCAATTTCTTGATGCACTGAGTTTCCTGAAGTCACACCCTGGCAGCCTGGCTCAGATTAATCTGATTAGATTCTAACTCAGAAGCAAGAAGGAATTTGGGAAGTTCAAATAATTTTTACTGAATATTTACCACTGCACAATTAGAACATATACAACAGAACTGCATAAATAGAAATTATTTAATATTTACATATAATAATATTTTTAACATAATAATGAAATGTAGTTTTTAGAAGTATGAGTTTCTTTAAAAAAAAACATAAGCATAAATTTATTTGAAATCACTTTATAGGCAGATTTGGCCACTAAGTGATTGAGAATGCATAAAAAGAAGTTTATGTTTGTTCTTCTTTTTAGGAGGACAAAAAGTTCTATCAGCTGGAGCTAGTTAACAGGGAGACTAACTACAACAAAGTGTTTAATGCAAGCCCTAATGTTGGTGTTATTAATCCATTGGTGAAGGTATGTTCCATGGACTTCATTGCTAAAGTAAAAAATAAGAGATCTAAAGATAGCATATACTAAAAAGAAAAAATGTGTGTGTGCATGTATCGGTCTTTATTTAAAGACGAATTCAAAACAAGGAACATCATTGTCCATTTGTCTTTCCTGATTTTTGTGCAGGTATTTCTTTCTTTGGTGTATGTATGTATGTATGACATAAAACACAGTTCCTCCTCGCAAAACTGTAAAATCAAAATAGAAAAGGGATAGAAAGGCTACAGAGAGCAGAAATATAGCACATAATAGAAGATAACAGTGACATCCCAAATTAGTTTTATTTTTCATTGTTTTTCTTGGCTATTTTGGAAAAGGCAATTTTTTTTTCAGATGGCACAGGATTGAAAGTCGCTAGAAAGGGAAAGGGGACATGAAAGAAAAGAAATAGGGGCAAAAACAGGAAGAAAAAGAGTATGAGAAGGACATGGAATGAGACTGAGTGGAAAAAGAGAATTGGAGGGATAAACTAGGTATGGACTGTAAGGGAAGCAGAAGACGTAAATCAACTTTCAACCTTTATGCATTTAGGAAGTGGATATCATAAAAAGACTGGTCAAGATTGAATTCAGCATTGATGATTAACATATTTGCATATCAGAATCTACATGTGCACTATGTGCCTAAATTCCTGTTACAGTTAAGAGATAATTGATTAATAATTAAGGAAGCATGGTGTGCAGTGGTCTTCAGCTCAGAGTAGATGCCCAGTTTAGGGTAAGCAGAATTTCTGTCTTGATTTCTCTAGGCAGTGTTGTTCCCGGTTGTATCAGTTATGAAGATTATATGTAGACACTCAGACTGCCACAAATGTTGGCACGTATGGGATGAGTTCAAAAAAATCAAGATATACCAAATAAAGCAATATAGCCTTGCGCAGTTCAGGGTTCTTTGACACTGGAATAATTTTATCTAAGATCTAGTTTTGGTTATCAATTAAGTGGATTAACCAGAACAAATAGGATGGTCTCTCTCTGTCATTTAAGAGATCAGGCTGTGTTATTTAGCTAAGCTTTATGGTTTCACTTCAGATCATCATATTTTCATATCTGCACAAGCTTTGCCATAAACTGTCAATGCTCTCCAACACTTTTCAGGAGTCCAGCACTTCTGGCAAGTAGGTATCTGCTGATACCTAACTTTTATGCATACTTGCATAAAAGAAGTTAGTAGTCTTGATATTGTCTCTGCGAGGTCCAAACTAATTTGAATTCTTTGTTGTTGTGTGAAAAGTTGTTTGAAATTTTTGTAAGTTTGTCTGAACCACTCCTTTATAAAGATGAGAAATTTAATCACTGAGTATGTAAACTTGTGTTTTGTGTGAAATCTGACGTGCTTGGGAAAAGTACTTCAACATCAGATTTCCATAGTGATAATTCATGTATTTTTAACATAAGCTTCTATCACTTAAAATTAAGACTCTAAAAAAGTCTTGTATGCCAGAACATTTTAGTTTTTCATTTCATGATCTGTGGAACATGTTACTTTATCAAGGCACATACTATGTTTATCAGAGAATGATTAAGAGAAACTGAAAACTTCACTCTCTCTGTAATAATTAAAAAAAAACGTAAGTTATTAATTAATGCAAGCTTTGCACTTTAATGCAAAATTACAACCATTGCAGAATGTATTGGAATTTCTCAAATTTATGCAATGGATCTGTTTAGTATTATGTTGCTGAATCTGATGTTTTGTAATACTTTGCATGAACTTCATGGAAACAATACACACAGTTTTACTCCAGATTTGACTGCTTTGGAAGTGTAGTGTGCTCTATAAAAAATAAGATACAATCTGTAGTGTTTCTCAAAGCACTTATAGAGATAAATACATTTTGCAGAAATAAGGCCTCTTATGAAGCACACAGATTTAACTACAGTGTGGTTTACACAGTTTTAATTGCACTGTATGATACCTTGCAGTTGTTTTCCATACATTTGACTACTTTTAGTTTTACTGAACAGTTTTCCTATGATGCTGTTATTTCTTGCTTCTCCAGCCTGAAGAATTAGTTTAAGCTTTTGCAGCTAGTGGTTTTCTACTGCGGTGATTAAAAAAGATTATTTTTCTAGTATAGCCTTCTGTTCAATATATATGTTTAATTTTACGTTACAAAGGTATGCACCACTGCACTATACTAGTAGCACTTTCACCTCTCAGCTTTGGAAGGGCAGGTACTGAAATCAAAGCTAGCAGAGAACTAAACAGAAGAGTACAAACAAACAAGCAATAGGACTCTGTCTCCATTTGAACTCCTGACACTAATGAATAGAGTAGCTCTTCTGCTGACAGTATTGATTATATACTCAGTAAATAGATGATTCATGAGAAGAAATGAATCTTTTTTTTTTTTAAAATAGGGTTGGTTTTTTTTTTTTTTTTTTTTTTAATAATCCTTATCATTGACATGGAATATTCAATAGAATTCAGGAAACACACATGGTATTCTGTCAATTATTTTTGAAGACCTAGAGAATCATTTGAAGCATCTTTATACATTAAAATATCTATAAAAGCCGATAAATTCCGATTCCTTTGTATGATGTGTTATGGAAAGTTGAACAATTATATCAAAATAAAATCTGTCAGTATTTCGAGTCCCTTGAATATTATCTGTAGTATAAGGAGTATTAAGAAAGAAAAAATATTCGGTTGCGCCATCTGGTGCCCAGAAGCGTTAGCTGGAATAGCACTAGAAGCCCAGCCTTTACTTTCAGCAAGGAACAGAGCTCTCACTCGGTATTACCTTCTTCAACAGTATTGTTATAATGCTCGCTAACTTTGGGGGCATAAGTACTTTAAAAGAAATGTAGCTGCTTCTTTAGGCTCCTGTTTTACTGACCAAAATGTACATCAGTAATGAGGTGAAACCTGTTGGAGAGATTTGTTTTTTTCATCATTGAAATTTGCTGTGATTATATATGACAGTAAAGCTATTCCATTAATACCAAAACAAGACTTACATAAAGGTGAAAAGCTTAACAGGCTAACTGGTAAATTTGAGGAAAGCTTACTATCTTTGATGTTTTAAAATAGAGCAAAATGTTATATTGGAAAATCTTTAAAAATAATGTGCTTGTTGATTATAGTAGGTCTTAATAAGAAATTTGGGGAAAAAAGAAATCGTGTTGTTCAGTTCTGGTCAAAACAAACAGTAGAACTACAATTAGAAAAAAAAGAAAAAAAAAAAAAAAGAAAAAGAAAAGGCCCCCTCTGCCCCGGCTGCTCTCCTTCCTATCCAGCTTCCCCCTCTCCTCAATAAAAAGCCAGAAAAAAAAAAAAAAAATCCTAAATTTGCAGATTTCCTCAACTGTCCTGGTACAAGAAGCCTTCCTTATATTTGTTATTTTTAATGCAGCAAAAGAAGAAGAACGATAAGTCAACAAACAGGTTTGTGAGTGTCCCCAATCTAAGTGCTCTGGAATCTAGCGGAGTGGGCAATGGACATCCTAACCGCCTGGACCCCATTCCTAACTCACCCATCCACGATATTGAGTTCAACAGCAGCAAACCACTGCCACAGCCAATACCACCCAAAGAGCCCAAGACGTTTTTGAGGTGAGCATTGCCTCACCAACCTTTTTTTCTTTCTTAACTCTGGAAAATTTTGCTTTTGTATTGAATCCCACTTGCTTCATGAACCTTTCAGAGGTACAAGTTAAAGAATTTTCAATTTTTACATTATATTTGTAACCTCTTTATAGTATTCCTTTTTATTGTAGACCTTATTGAAGTATATTCTCACTTTTTCATAAGTCTTGAAGTTTGAAAACCTCTCTAGATACCTTGACAGAATTCATGTGCTTCCAATTGTTTACATATATGAACAATTGTTTTAAATGTTTGTGTTACTTGCTGGTTGTCATTTAGAAATTGTTACTAGCACAGAATTTCTTTTATTCAGTATTGTGTGATAATGGTTTTTATTTAGAAAACGATTTTCTGTGCTATGTGAATGTTCTGTGTTTCCCCTTTCCTCACCTATAACAAATCACAGGCAAACTTTACTGCAGAAACAGGAAGGGTATATTGAATGCTTAATGCTGAGCTTCCAGTAACTAAGTCAGCATTGAAGTCTCAAGTCATTCTCTAATGAATTGATACAATGAATTGAATTATTAACTTAAAATGGTTTCTTAGAGGTGGGATTTTAAACTTTTTGCTTTATGTGGCTACATATTAAAGGCACAGAAAAAGTGCTGTGTGCTGTATTTAGTTGGTACTGACCTCTTACCTCCAAGTTGGCAACTTAAAGCAGTGTGTAATTACCAGATCCACACGTGGTTGTTTACCCTTTTTTTTCTGTTTTAATGTGGAAGGCCACATGCCCAGCAACCACTTACCATTCAAGGAAGCCAAAAGTAGAATGCAAAATAGATAAGTAAAGAAAAGTCTATGTCAAGTAAACAGTTACTTTTCAAAAATACTGTCCTTCTTATTTTTCCTGTGCATGTGATGTGCATGACTGTGCTCAGATACCTCTATCATGCATGTGCATGAACTCATGGACTGTGATGCTAGAGTTTCCATTCCAAATTGTTTTGTGTGTTGTATTACCCAGTAATACAGTAGGGATTATTTTATTATGGATTTTTATTGATGAAGAAACTTGATTTTATTATGAAACTGTTTTCTTGCTCATTCAGTGAGATTTTTAAATGGTTCAAAGGGGAATCAAATATTGTTTGCAATGCAGCAATTTATTTTTCCCTAGTATATTGGAATATTTAAAATATCACTTGCACTGTTCATGCATATATCTGTGATCAGTGTAAAGTATGAAAATAGTGTGTTACCAACCAGTCTCTGTGAGCACATGTCTACAAATATGATGCTTGCATCATATTTCTGAAAATTAACTTTACCACAGGAAAAGGATGCTAAAAGAGGACCTTCTACAGACACACTTTTCCAAGAAAGCCCTTTTTATTCTTCTGATGGTATACAGCTGTTCAGGAGATTTTAAATTATATTTCCCAAAATCTTATTTGCCCACCCTGTAACGTGGCTTCTGAATTGACTTGTCTGTGCTGCTGATGCTCTCCAATGGAGTGGATGATCACAGGTTCTATAGGGAGACATTAATTGTATCCAGAGGCACGCTGATAACGAATCCAAGGAAAAACAAGATTGTTCTGCACTTGATATTCTCTGTGAGAATCTTTTCCTCCTAAGTTGGGTACTCCATTTAGTTGTGGGTTAATATCTTTTTCTTTTTGTGAATTTAGCCCTCCTCAGACTGATGCTTCACCAGTGGCTTCACCAGATCCACAGCGCCAGGAGTGGCTCGCCCGATACTTCACATTCTGAGAGATGATTTGTTTTTGTGGCACAGCGTGATGTGGACTGTTTATAAGAGCATGACCTTAAGTAAACCCTCATGTGAACAAGCTTTCCTGTAATTTGTCAAACACTGTGAATGAGAAAATATTTGTCTTTCTGATTTGAAAATGCACTGTATTTCATGTGATATTTGTTGAAATCACTTGACATGGTATTATATAATGTGTGTAATTATTATTTTTACTTAAGATGGAAGGATCTTTAAACTTTGTAATTACTACATAATAAATTTTGGTAGAACAAACGTAATGCTTTCCCCCTTTTTCCTATAAATGTGTTTTCTTTTAGGTAAGGCTTCCTCCCAAAAAAATCGCATGGTTGTTATAAATACAATGTAATTTGTGAAAGGAAAAATTCTCTCCAATTTGGACAGAGTATGTCTAATCCATCCCAGTTCTATTCTGTTACTTTGTAGCATTTTAAAAACTGTCCCCTTTCTAACATTTAAAAGGAAGAATATAAATTCTGTGGAAATCAGTGTAGATGCTCAGAGTAAGAAGGCCATAAAAAAGAAGCTGGAATTTTTTGACTGGGACAGATTTTTGACACTTTAACCGATGCCCATGAGACTTTACCTTCTAGTTATTATCTAACATCTTGTCATCGGATTGAAACAGCAACTGTTCACACAAATTGTGCATTTATGTTATGAATATTAACAAAGACATGCGTAAAACCTGTGGAATACCATACTACATATCTCTGCATAAATCAAAAGTCTACGTTTGGGGCATAAAGTCTTGCTTTAGATAAAATTCATGTCTGAAATGGTAAATAATCAAACTCAAAAAACTTTTTGCCATTTATACGCACTAGAGATACAGATCTTTAAAAATTAATTACCTTCAGTTGTCTGTATTAAGAGTTTTAATGTCTAATATATGAACATGTTGTTTTTTTTTTTTTTTTTTTTCAGCTAGTGAGCATGATTCTCCAATCTACACCTTTTTGATTCTGGTGTTGCTCCAGAAATTTGCTGCGGCATATAGAAAAGCCTGTTGTCTCTTTTATATTTTTTTCATTCAATGATTACCACAAAGTAACTCACACTGGTAGTCTCAGGGAGAAAATTGTCTCTTTGTTTTATGAATGTATTTTTAAGCTAAATCTCTTATCTTTTAAAAGCAGGAACAATTGTTTGAGTTGTTTAAATAAGGTTTTAGTTAGCATATACTAAAGTCTCTATCTTTAATATTTCACCTGAAGCCCTAACTACATACTTTTTTTCCCCCTGTATGCACAAAGGTAAATACCCAGATGAATATACTTGCTAATTACAATGAGTTTTATATGTAGTATATGTATAAATGAAAAATTTGTATGTTTTCATATAAACAATATAAAATATTCTAAATGAACATTTTAAAAATTCTATCTTATAATTCTGCTTGAAAAATCCACTGAAAGCTGTACTCTGGTGATGCTGCTGTGAACTGAAGATGGAGATTTTCTGTAGCTGGTGCACTCAAATGGAGGTAATATGCAACTTTTTAATTTTAGAAGAAAGCCATATTGGGCAAAATGTCAGTTTTCTTGGCTGTTACTGAAATAAAATACACTAGCTCATTTTGTTATAACGTTCTGAAGTGAGTGTTGTGTATTTTTTCTTGCACACTTTGCAAAGCCTATAAAGGGCTCTGCCTTTTTCTCCCATCCTCCACTTCATTGTATTTTTGTGTATGTAAGAGTGAACAATATTTGTAAGATGACAATGTATGCATTCACTTTAACTGCTCATGTTTTTAGACTTCAGTAAAAGGTGCGCCCAGGGTTTCTTTTCACTAGCAGGAATTTGTTTTTATAAGGAGGAGAAAATTGAGAAGGTGCCACGTCTGCCAAAGTCGGCAGCTGTTTCACTATCAAATCAGTCTCTTAAAAAACATCCTGAAGAAACTAGGAAAAAAAAATGAGTTTCTATCAAATGGCATTGAGAACTCTGTAGTGTGCTTTCCTAAAAGAAGTTGACGCTTTGGATTAATACAGGAACTTGACTTATCACAATACCATTGTTTGCAGTATCTGGTGTCCAGTTCTGCAGTCCACAGTCTTAACTCCTGGGTGTTTTCTTGCTCTCCTTTTAGTTCAGCAGGCACCTCTGAGTTAAAGAGGGGCAGAATTAGAGTGAAATTGTGTGGTACTATTTAAAATGGTGGGGGAAATGTCTTGACTCTCTAGAGTTCTCTTTGCTATCTGAGACGTAAATCTAATTATCAGGATTTAGTGCACCTCTGACCTTGAACAGTTTTATCCAGAAAGAAATTAACAATGTGAAGTCAAAGAGCAAATACAAGGTAATGTAGTTTAATCCTTACTGTGTTTTCCTTTGGAAGAAGGAAGTAACAAACTATACTCGACACCAGGGCAAAACGCAGAAGAATGCTACATTTAATCAGAACGTCATAATAATCTGCCTTCAGGCAGAACTTTGGCCCTTCAGTCTGGATTGCTTAATTTACTTCCGTGATGATTGTGAAATCTAGTGAATCTTCCAGGTTAGCAGAAAAATGCTCCATTTTACTTTCATACTCTCATACCACAAATGAAGAACTATGTCACAAGAACTGCATGGGTTTGTTCTGCAGCAGAAATTGTACCTGGAGTCATCGAATCATAGAATTGTTCAGGTTTGAAAAGACCTCAAAGATTATCAGGTCCAACCACAACCTGACCATACTACCCTGATTCCAAAAACCCTCTGCTAAATCAAGGTGTACTTGAAAGGAAAGTATACTTGAGGGGGAACAAAAAAAAAAAAAAAAAAACAAGAACAAAAACAAAACAAACAAACAAACAAAAACCCCCACACATTTGAAAAACCAAGTTACAATTAGTATTGCTTTATCTGATTGACTGCTTCCTACTACAATTTTTTTGGTTACTTCACTACGTTTACTATATTGGCAATAAATTGCATACAGAATACACTCATAACATTAGAAATCAGGCTTGTTCAGGATTTTCTACAATTCCTTTATTTTAAGATGTATATGAATATGGTTGCATGACTCCAGTGCTAGTCAGATAAATTTCACTAATTCTTTCTTGCTTATAAGGAAGGTGACTGAGTCACTCAGCTAAAGAACACCTTTTCTGCAGTCGGCGGGCAGCTTCACAGAATTGCAGGGGTTGGAAGGAACCTCCAGAGATCATCGAGTCCAACCGCCCAAGCTTCAGGAGTGAATAAGCACACGTACCTCTTTTTATTGTACAAAGACTGTAGAGCAACAGCCCACTTAAGTGCCTTAGTTGCCTAAATGTAGATGTAAGGAATCCTAGCCTATCCTTTTTTTTTTTTTTTTTTTTTTCCAATTATTATTATTTTTTAAATACAATTTGCAAAAACAGCAGCTTTGAAAGATGCAGAATGACTTTCAGGAGTTATGTTGCTCTTCTCATGGTATGCTCAGTGTAATCTAGTAACAGTACCTTTATTGCTTTTCCTAGACAAGCAATAAGCCATTTTTATTTTACTGAAAGTGAATATACAGTTTCTAGAATTGTGGCCTAGCTACTTTCTGGAATTGAGCATTGATTGTATCAGTTCCATTTTTTTTTTTTTTTTTCCATGAAGTGCCTGGCAAAATTTTCAAGTATAATTGTACAGCAAAATCACTTTTCAGTTTAACACTTAATTTAATTTGCAGCGTATTTTTAAATTATTATTTATAAGTATTCATTTTTTTAGATACTCTGCAATAATTGGAAATACCCATGTACACAGCACTGGGATCACGTAACAAAATCTGGCAGCCTGGTTGAAACAGAACTTCTCCAGCCTGTCTGCTCAGCCTGACTATTAACAACTGAACCTGTTGCCCAGCTTGCCACTATGCTCCTTTGCTGCACTCCTTTACTGAGTTAATGCAATTAGACAGCTCAGGCTTTATCTACTGTTCAAACTGCACCATAAGGCTTGGACACTGTTAAGAGTTTTTGTACATTGTAACTCAGTTATTTTCGTAGTATCATGGCCTGGTTGCTGTCAACAGCAGGCTGAACACTGTGAGAAGCAGAAAATGCCAGAAGTATTGATAACAGTGTTGCTAGGAAACAAGAAGAGCTAGGCTTAATGATATAAAAGTATAATTCCACAATAGCTACCAAAATCTGGCCTTATTATTACGAAGTGTATTCAATGATCAAGTCTACCAAGTTCAACCCTACAGTCCAGCTGAAGAGTTCAGAGGGCAGCTAGAACTTTAACTTGAACAATAGTCCTTGAATTGTAAATACAGTTGGAAACCATCAGCTGTGGTGCCTGGCTGCATAGAGAAACATAACCATACTGCAGCCTGTAAATAGGAGAGGCAGATACAGTTGCACCTGACAATGGAAAAGAAACTAAGGTAGCATGTAAGCTCAAGCGCTATTGTCAAATGAGCAGCAAATTTCATTCATCATGCTTAGTCTGAATCCTCACCTAACCTGTGAGATCCCTGAGCTCATCTCAGCACACATGCAGCCCTGCTGACAGCATCCCAGTTGCCTATTGAATGTGTACCACCGACCACTGCATTGGCTGACAGTTCTTGTACTCTTGAGACATTGCCAGCTCCATGGCACACGCTGTATTCTGTAAAACTAAAAAGCAGTTTTAGATCCATGAGCCACCTTTGGATTTCCAAATGACAATGGGGAACTTTTTGTGGGAGGATTTTTCATTGACTAAATATTTCTTCATTAATATGTGAAGCACATAGTTATTACTAGTTATCATTTGACAATTATAAATATTTCAGGCAGGTTTGGTTGTTCATTTTTTGTCTTCTTTTTAAGTTGTTTTGTTTGGTTGGGTTTTCTATTGTTGTTGAGGATTTTGTTTGTTCATTGTTTGTTTGTTTGTTTGTTTGTTTTAGGAACCACTACTTAGTTGCAACCTTCACTTGCTCTGTAGCTGTAATTAACTTTTCCAACTGCTGTCTGTCTCTTCCATACAAGAAACCAGATAACCGTACTGACCCAACTGTTGTGCAGAAACATAGAATCAAAGGATCATTAAGGTTGGAAAAGACCTCTAGTCCAGCTGTTGATTCATCCCCAACAAGCCTGCTAAACATAATCTTCAGTTCCACACCCACCCTTTTCTTGAACACCTCCAGGGTGGTGACGCCACTGCTTCCCTGGGCAGCCTGTTCCAAAGCCTTATCACTCTAAGAATATTCTTTTCCTAATATCCAACATTATCTGTGAAAGAAGCAGCTTGGTTTGGTACCTTGCAGGACAGCACTTTAGGCTGAGTAAAACTGACACTGAAAGTGTACCATGGAGACAGGGTCAGCCTGATACTACACCTAGATGCTTTGTCAGAAACAGTTCCGTATTTTCAGTGACGGATTTATTTTAGTGCAAATTTCAGCAGTGCTTTTGCAGGAAGGTCCATTCAACTAGTTAGCAAAAGGCCATTTGATAAAGCAATGGGACTTTACTATTAACACAAGCTAACAGTGGGAGAGCCTAAGAGCCAGGAACTCAACAGAGAATTTCACAGAATTGTAGGGGCTGGACCAGGCTGCACAGGTAGGCATCCAAGCAGGACATGAATATTTCCAGAGGATTCTCCACAGCCACTTTGGGCAGCCTGTTGCAGTGCTCTGTCACCCTTACTGTGAAGTTCTCACGCGCATTTGTGCAGAACTTCCTAGGCTTCAGTTCGTGGCCGTTTCCCCTTGTCCCATCGCTAATTTCTAACTTCCTTACAAAGAAGTTACATCCGCACTCTTCACGCCGACGCCGGCGGGCGGCCCCGAGCCCCGCGGGCGGCCCCGAGCGGGCGGATCTGCCGGGCCCGGCTCCGAGGGGCGGGGACGGGGCCGCTCCTCCCGCCGCCGCCTGACGGAGCGGTGGGACCCGGCCAGAGGGTCGGCGGAAGCCCGCGCTGCAGGTACCGATGCACGGGGAGCGCGGCCGGGGCCTATACAGCGCGCTGCCGGGCCGCGCCGCGTTCAAATCTTGCCGCGCCGCTCGCTACCGGGCCGGGCGGGCGGGACCAGCGGCTGCCGCCGAGCGAGCGCGGGAGACTTCACTTGTGCACTGCGGGCGGGGAGAGCCCCGGCCGGGCCCTGTCGCGGCGGCTGCCCTGCGGGCGGGCGGGAGTGAGGAGCGCGGCGCCGCCCCGCGCGGAGGGCTGTCCGGGGGCTGCAGCACCGCCTGCGGCCGTCGTCTGGCGGGAACCGCCATCCCGCCTCGCGTTCGCGAGGGGGTGGGAAGAAGCCGGTGCCCGTGGCGGCTCCGCGCTGCCCAGCCCGGCCCGGCCTGCTTGGGCCTCGCTCCGCCGCGAGCTTTTTCCTAAGTTTGTAGATTCCCGCATGACTCGATTCCGAAGCCTCTCACTTTTAACTGCTTTACCTTGCTCGTCCGGGCAGGCTCGGCATGGCGCTGCGCGCCGACCAGGTGAGCCTCATTGGGCAGGTGTTCGAGTCCTACCTGCTGCAGCACCACCGGGACGACATCCTCGGCATCCTGCGCCAGGGAGACGACGAAGCGCACTATCCGGTCCTTGTCGACGCCCTGACGCTGTTCGAGACCAACATGGAGATCGGGGAGTACTTCAACGCCTTCCCCAGCCAGGTGCTGCCCATCTTTGACGGAGCGCTGCGCCGGGCGGCCGTGGCCGTGCTGCAGGCTGCCACGCCATCCCCGGAGCTCCGCATGAAGCCCAACCTCCACGCCAGGATTTCAGGTGAGTGGCGGGCAGGGAGGCAGCTTCTCCTTGGACTTTCTGACTCTCCCTGTGCTGTGGCACTTGTCAGTAGGTTATGTGAAGTGGAGTTACATAGGCCGTGCACATGTCCCTTATGGTATGTGTGCAGTGGTTAGATGTTTGTTACAGGGTCGGGACTCAAACCGCAGTCTTCTCATGAGAAAAAAGCTCCTCAGACCAGCTCTTGTTCTCAGGCTGTTTGTCCTGACAGCTAGAAGATCTAGCTCTAAGTTCTAGAGGAGGATACAGTTCCTAGCCATTTTTGCCCTATGACTTCCTCGTAGCTTGCGGCTCCAACCACATTTCAGAATACGCGGAGTCCAAATTTTGAGTTGTCATAGAGTCACAGAATGGCCTGGGTTGAAAAGGACCACAGTGATCATCTAGTTTCAACTCCCCTGCTATGGGCAGGGTAAGTAGTCTTGTAGTTTTATCTGAATTAGTTAAAATTTATGCTTAACTAGTAGTTATAAAATTACTTGTTGGAACGAACTGTTGGAAAGAATGGTGTTTACTAATGGATTTTATTGTTGGTTTTTTTTGTTTTTTTTTTTTGCTACAAATTCATATACCATTATTGTTCACTGTTGGGAAGACTTTGTTGGCTTTGAGGTGCGGTAGTTGTGAAGTGCAGGTTCTGAAGTTAAAACACCTGTTGTAGGAAACTGGGTTTGGTGGTGGCATGGTCCCGTCTTGTCATTGCTGACTGACTATTTGGAGCTGTCCACTTTGCAAAGGCAGGAGATGGTGACTACCATTTCCCTCCTTTGCCCCATATTTGAGTGCTTTATGATCATTTGTCTATTGGCAGCTTGAACGTAGAGAGCATGCATGTGGCAGCCCCAGCTCTGTTTTGGGTAAACCCAGGAGTTTGTGGAAAAATGTTTTTTAATTAAAGAAGTGAAATCTCTGCTAGTGATACTGGGGGGGTATATTGTTCCTGAACAGTCTGGTGGTCTTCTGTGGAGTGACCAGCATCAGTGGACAATGGAAGAACAGTTGATGTCATTTACCTTGTTCTCCTTAAGACCTTTGACATGATCCCCCACGATATAGCCCCCCTTTCTTGCCTCTATATTGGAGATGTATCGTTTTGATTGATGGATTGTTAGAGAGAGAAGGAATTCATAAGAAACTTCAGCAAGGTCCTGCACCTGGATCAGAGTAATTCCCGGTATCAGAAGACTGGGTGATGAATTGATTGAGAGCAGCCCTGCAGATAAGCACTTTGGGATGGTGGCTGATAAAAAATTGGATAGGAGCCAGCAGATTGTGCTTTGCATTGTATACTGGTCTGTATAAGAAATGTGGCAAGCAGGTTGCATAAGGCCACCTCGTTGTGGCCTTCTATTCTATAAAGGCAATTTGTAAGAAAGATGGAGAGACTTTTTAGCAGGGCCTGCAGTGACAGGACAAGGGACAATGACAATGTTTTTCAACTGAAGGAGGGCAGATTTAGGTTTTCTATAAGAAAGGAATTGTTTATCTTGAGGCTGGTGAGACACTGGAACAAGTTGCCCAGAGGAGTGGTGGCTGTCTCATCATCTGAAGTGGTAAAAATCAGGTTGGCTGAGGCTTTGTACAACCTCATCCAGTGCAAGGTGTTGCTGCCCATGGCAGAGGGTTTGGCACTAGACAGTCTTTAAAGTTCCCTTCCAACCAAACCATTCTGTGATTGATTCAATGAATCATATCTGTGGGAATGTGCTTTTATCCAGTATGTTTCACTAAAAATGCTGACACTAAAATATAAACACCAGAAATATGATTACCTTGTGGTTCTCATAAATCATTTTGTCCATGATTTTAGGAAAGAAAAAGCACAACAGTTTGTGACCTGCTTCAGATGGTTGTTGCAAGATGCAGTTGGTGTACAACTGCTGTCTGCCTGATGTGCAAGGATGTCCTCTGCGTTGCACAGAATACTGAACCATTCAGTACACTAATAAAAGTATGAGCAAGTGAAAACTGTATTTGCAGTGTTCTAGGATGCATTTGCAGGCTTGAGCTGGAGTGAGGGAAAGCGGTTTGGTTTATGTTAGGGATAAGAATGCAATCTTGGCACACTCGTGTTGATGTGGACAGGATAGCTAAGGAGCGCAGAGAAGGATGCGGGCGGTGTGAATAGGCAGTGGTTGACAGTGGGTGGTTACCCCTCCTTCCCTGAGGAGAGAAGAAGGTGCAACTATCTGAATTTCAGCACTGTACAAGTTCAATTGTGCCACTTCTCTTCTTGATGCAAATCCATTACAGGATTTTTCCTTACCATTAACCTGAGCGCTCACATCAGTTGTTGATAGCCATGCTGCTGCTGGTAGTTCAGTTTTATATGTTATTACTAATACACGAAAGCTTATTCAAAGAGACATGCACTCAAATAGTTTGTCAAGCAGTCTGATATAATCAGAGCGAAAGCTCCCTTTTTCCCTGTCCAGCCTCCTGTCTTGCTATTCACTGGGACAGTCATAGCATATATCCTGCCAACAGGGCTGCAGCTCTCTGATGTAATCTGAGAAACACCGGATTTTGACTTTTATTTCCTTTTGACTAAACTGAATAAAAACACAAACCTGTAGGAGAATAAGAATTTTTGCCAGGTTTGGAAGAAGCTATAAATGGCTTTGTTACAGTCAACCAGAAAATTACTTTGTTTCCAGTTCTACATAGTAGTTCATTTCTTTTCCAAATTACTTCCTTAATAAATCTATAATGAGCTTAATGTTTAATAATATTTTCTTTAAACAGAAGCAAAAAGTCAAACACTTTGCTTAAAAGCATCAAAGCTGAATGTTTCAACGTGTCTGAAACAAAAGATTTGATTTTGGACGTACTGAAATAAGGACATTCTGCTTTTTTCTTAACAGCCAAAGCTACTGAGCAGATTTGATCTAAATACACAAATAGTGTTGGTCCCCTTAGAAGAATCATTTTCCAGCAGATTTATATTTACATCTCCATTTTCTGTCTTCATTTCGGAAGTAAAACTGTAAGAAATTTTATTAAGATAATTTGTTTAAATTGATATTTACTAAGTTCTACGGTTTCTTGTAAAATAACTTCTGAGGAGGCAGTGCATTCTGGAGGACATTTATTTTTATAAAGACTTTGCAGGCAGGTGATTTAGACTCATCTTCCTCAGGCTTTCAGCAGCTGTTCTGCTGTGGTGCCCGTAGCGATGAACGCAGCGGTGGGATCCATGCAGCACAGCTGGCTGTTGGAGTGGAGTTATAGGAGAGAAGTGCCACGAAAATTTTGGCACCACTTATCTGAACAGAGAAGTGACTTCACTCTGGTTGTGTTGTTAACCTTTTTCTATTCCTTTTCTGACATCTTCCACGTGCTTCAGGTTTACTGGTGCACAAATGCGGATTTAAGGTCAAGTGCTCGTGTACTGTGGCTTTAGATTTTGCTTAGACTTGAGAATACCCACAAGATGCAGAACTGTGCTTTTCTTAACCATGGGAACAATTCTGAACCACAGTTAAAACATAGCTAAAAGTTTGTAATTAAGATAAACCAGTTGAGAATCAAGGACATTGGCAGATCATTTGAACTGATAGACCTGAGAGCATCAGGATCTTTTTTCATGAATGGAAATTGCTTGTGACTTCTAAGCTGTCGACGAAAGTAGGCGAGTAAAATGGCCATATTTTCTGATTGTGATCAGCATCTGATGCTTTTCACTGTTGAAGACCAATTAATCACATGTATGCTGTGACAGATGAATTGTTGAATTGTATTTACAAAACAGCTATAGCTAATGTTAATAGGTCAGATATGTTTCCCAGTCTCTTTATTTAATTGCACTGCAAGTATGTTTCATGCATGTGGTCTCATGCTGCATGTACTTTGATTTAACAGGTTTGCCCGTTTGCCCAGAGCTGACTCGAGAGCACATTCCTAAGACCAAGGATGTGGGTCACTTCTTGTCTGTCACTGGGACTGTCATCCGTACCAGTTTGGTGAAAGTGCTGGAATTTGAGCGGAGCTACATCTGCAATAAGTGCAAACACGTTTTTGTGGCTAAGGCTGACTTTGAGCAGTACTATGCTTTCTGCCGTCCATCAGCCTGCTTGAATGAAGAGGGCTGCAACTCAACCAAGTTCACTTGCCTCTCTGGAACATCCTCCTCTCCTACCAGCTGCAGAGACTATCAAGAAATCAAAATTCAGGAGCAGGTTAAAAAAAGATCAAGAAAGGGGGAGGGTATTGCAGTGTAGATGTCTCAAATACTAAAAAAAAATGAACTTGCTAAGAAATGTATTTGGGGGCTTAATTTCATGCTGGAATAAGACATCTCCACTAATTTTAGTGAAACTGTGCTTCTGAATTAAGTTTATCCTGTTTTCATGTAAAACTTCTACATGCTAAGATAAGTGGAAAAGTTTTACAGGTTGTTATTTAAAAGGGAGGGCTGATCAGCTTACAAGAAGCCAGAGAATCCACCTCTCAGGGATTTTCAGTCAGAGAGTTAAAAAAAAAAAGTAGGCATATGTTGACTAGACTTCCATTATTAAGTATTAATTATATTGAAGATCATCTGAAACACTGACGGTTAGGACATAGATCGAACTTCAGAGCTGAATCCTTCTATCACTGTGTGTGCTGTTCCTCTAAGTGCTGACTGAGAATGGTGATGATATTCTATGCTATTTCTAAGGAATAAAGCTAGCCCAGTGGTAGCCAAGGTCAACTGTAGGGGTACAGTATGGTCAGTACATGGTATCTGTAAATGTTGTCCTCCAATCAACAATCATATCAACAGTTACTGAAAATGTGCTCCTCACAGAATTGGCATTTGTTTTCTGAAGTTAGTTCTGAGTGAACAGCCTCAAGGACAGTTAAGCTGGAGAAATGACAGTCAGGGCTCTTTTTACAGTAGCACGTAAGACAAAACAGGCGCAGGAAAAGCTACAGTGTATGAAAACTGAGGATAAGCAGAGTACGTGGCAGCTGATGTTAAACCAAGTGTTAAACCAAGAATGAGCTTCACTCATTTCCTATTTAGTGCTGCGAGTAACTGCATGTTCCACCAGTGCTGACAGTGATGTGAACTGCCTGTGGCCATTTAGATACTGACAAGGGTGAATTACCCTTTCTAGGCACAAGACAGTGAGTAAATCTGGAGTTCTAGTATGTAAAATGTAGAGGTACTTCTGATTCTTGTTCTTGTGCAGTGGATATTTTAACTGTTGCGAGCTTTAATTGTAAATGGAAAAATTTCTCTTTGGAAATAGACCATGACAAATCTGCATATTTACCCTAAAGAAAAGGAAAGTCTTTTCAATGGTTAGTGGCACGTTTGTCAATACACATGCATCTGGTCATGTGCAAATTTAATTCTCAACACCTAGGTGTAAATTAAATCTCAATCTGCCAAATTTTAACAGTATACCACAAAAAAGGTAGAGAATAATCTCTCAGTATATAGTTCAGTGAAGGGTTATCTAACCCATGGACATACTTCAGAAATCAAAATAAATTTTACTTACTGGATAAGTGTCTGAAAAATATCTCAAATATTAACAACAACAACAAAAATTAGTTATTTTAAATGACATCTCTCAGTGAGGTTTTTTCAGCAAGATATTGAAGTTACTCAGCACCTCCCAGCATTGAGCACCTTCAGCTAATTTAATACCCAAGCCTGTCTCCATTACTATCAACATCAAATTTCCATGTTTAAACTCCTGATAGCAGTAGTGTGTTTACCATGTAAGTTGTATGAGAAAAAGCAAGGACTGATCTCAGTTCCAAGAAGGGATAAAAGGTCTTCAAGCCAAAGTGGCAATAAATGACTTTTGAAAGGTGCTATTCTTAATAAGTGCTATTCCTTCCTCTCTCCTAGGTTCAAAGACTGTCTGTCGGAAGCATCCCTCGTTGCATGGTGGTTGTTCTGGAAGATGACTTAGTGGACAGTTGCAAATCTGGTGAGGATATAGTGTACATTACATTTAATTGTACCATAAGTGTTTTTACTCTTCCATTTGAGATCTCTGCCAACCAGTCTGTCAGCACTGAGGGTTTCTTTAATGAGATGTGTTTATCTGTCGTGTTGTTGTTTCAGCTTAGAAGTTAGCATGGCAGTTGAAGACTGATCTAGAAAGCACTGTATATCTCTCTACATGCTATATCTTGATTATTTGACTGATCAGTTTCAATAAGTGTTGTGATGCACTGAAATATGCTAAGCTTGTTAGCACAAGAACCCTAAGCCTTTTGAGGAAATGGATTGGGCCATACCTGCAGTGTGATGTCCTGTCTGTAGGTTTGGAACACTGTGCAAACTGACCTATCTAAGGGATGCTGCAGATGGTAAAAGCTGCTTGTCTTCCAAAAGGAAGCTAATTGGTGAGAGATTAAATAAGAATGGACTAAAAATTCTCAGTTATATCCCTGCAAGAAACTCAGTACTCATTGTTGGTTGTACTGTCTGACAACACTGTGGCCAGAAGTTCATGTGTGATACTGGTATTCTTCACAGAAGTTATCAAAGGTTAAGTAAATGTTTGCTCTTTTAGAAAAGAGGAAACACAGGTAGGTATAACTTCAGGAATTTAGAAGTAGAAGGACATTGTAGCTTCCTACTACAGACAGAAGGAATCTAGCTAATGTTTGTTTCAGACTTAAAAACTGCATTGTTTTTTATTGCTGTTTTGTTTTTCTGTATATTTTTTTGTTGGTTTTCTTTTTAACTTTGTAACACGGGGTCTAAACTATGCTATTATCCATGATTGCAGACACAGCCACATATTTGTCAGTCGTAATAGATTTTACCTTTTTTTTTTCCTTTTTCTTTTTTTAACCAATTTTTATTGTTACCCACAGGAGATGACATCACAGTGTATGGAGTGGTAATGCAGAGATGGAAACCTTTCCATCAGGATGCACGTTGTGACTTGGAGCTTGTTTTGAAAGCCAACTACATTAAAGTAAATAATGAGCAACTAGCAGGTGTAATAATTGACGAAGAAGTCCGCAAGGAATTTGAAGACTTCTGGGAAAAGCATAGGAATAATCCCTTAGCAGGTTAGTGCTTGAAAGCTTTAAAGTAGATGAAATTAGGAGTGACGATACAATGACTGAGCATATATTTCCCCATATATTCCTATCACCAGTTCCTCCAAAAATACATTTTTTCCAGTAGAGGAATATAAAATACTTATTTTAAAATAATAGCACCAAACATCTTTCTCTGATCTGTCTTCTTTTGAGATTTCTAGTCAAGTGTTTTCTGGACTATTTATTAGCCAGAAATGAAAGAAGGAAAAAAAAATAGGTGCTTTATAAACATGAAAGAAAAAGCATACCCATTAGAAGTAATGTGGACCAGATAAACTTAGCTGTTCAGTAACATAGCTGTTAACTCTGGGGCTAGATGTCTCATTGTCTCTGCATCCCAACTTAAGCTCTGAATCATTGCCAAGCAGCTTAGTGTACGCCATCTTTAGCCTTACTCTGGAATGTATAGCCCCATGATTTAAGTGCTGGGAGCCTCACATCACATACGGAGAGACTCTCTGATTTGAAATTGGCTTCCAACAGCCAGAATGTTCAGCATGCTGGCTCCTAATTTTACTGTGGTTTACATTCTGCCACCTAGCAATTACCAGTTGTGCCCTGGACTCCGTTCTTCTCCCTTGATGTAAATCCCAGTGACACTGGGATTTATGTCACTGAGCTGTCTCAAAATAGCACCATCTTTTAAAACTTTGAACTTGGTCTTTCTCCTTGAAAGACAAATGGAAGAAGAGTAGGTATCAATATTTCCCTCACAAATCAGATTGCTCACGTGAGAAATCAGAGATTATATCAATGGTAAACATTGTTCAGAATTGCATTTCATAGAAAGTAGTTTAATTGCTAGCCTCCAACTGTTTGGAGTGAGAACAATTATTATCACTCTGTTGTGAAACTTTGGAATGTAAGTCAGGATCCACTTTGATGGTCCCAGGTAGTCTTTCATTCTTGAGATGATTTTTGGAAGCCTGCAATGTGGTTTTATGCAATACTAGTAATTCAGAATTAAATGGATGTGAAGTGGCTACAAGAAAATGGGGAAGGAAATTGGAAGAACTCTGGCTGTCCGAGATGTTCCTTTCAGGCTGTTTTTGTGAATTAGTATCCTCTCTGCTGAGGGCAGAGATGAGTGTACCTGATGAGTCTACTGTGAAGGCTATTTCAGAACAGGTTGTATGTGTATGTTTACTGTTTTCCAAAAAAGAATGGTAGCCAGTTCTGCATTTCATGTTAGTCAGTTCCTGATGCCGTGTACTAGGTATGTCCTGAGAAGACAGCTTATACAGGTGACTTTGGTTTTTCTGGATACTAAGAAGAAGCAGAGCTTCTGGGCTGTTTATCACTGACAAGGCAGATGACTCTTAAGTCAAATAGAGGCAACTATGGAGTTAAATCTTGAGTTATGCCATGGCTGACCAAAGTTAGAATTTTTTCATTTTTGGACAAAAATATGTTAACTTCCTCAAAGATGTCCACAAGAGGCATATAAGCCTCAAGTCATTATGAAGTGCCTACTTATTTTGCCAGTACCACATACTTGTATCCAAATTTAAAACGTTAGGAACTCGAAATCGGTTGCTTTGTTTTATGCGCTGTAACAGTGCAATTAATGTATGACATGAATCCTGCGATCCATTGTGTGCTGTTGGTATCAGAATCTCAAAGGGCAAGCCAACGAAATTACCATAGCAGATGGAAGTGCTCTTTTGCTCTTTGAGGCTATGGAGGGGAGGAGGAGAGGAAAAACATATAGAAGAAGTAAGGTCAAGATAATGAGGAAAATGAACTGTGTTATGCCTGCATGGAAACTTGTTTTCTTATTTTTCTTAAATGTACAACACACCAGTTTTCAAGGGGATATTTTGAAGTGTGGAAAAAATAAAGTTTATTCTTCATAGGCTCTACACTTTTATTTGAAACAAAAGCAGTTGTGTGATGGCATTGTGTTAGTGTCTTTTCCTAAATCATCCATCCATCCTTAAACTGTGATAGGATTGGCATTGCTGCCTGTGACAGTGGAATATTTAACTTCCTTAAAATTAAGAACATTAGGATCAAACAATCATTTGAGTTTCATTTAAAAAATGGAAAAGAAGGAAAGAAAGAAGAGCAGGCCCAGTTTTTTTTTTTTTTTGTCAGTGCAGGGATATATGTATCCATGACAAATGAAGTTTTATTCTTAGGGCAGTGCTGAGTGCCACTTTCTGCTCATGTTCTAGGGAGGAATGAAATTTTGGCTAGCTTATGTCCTCAAGTGTTTGGATTGTACCTGGTGAAGCTGGCTGTAGCCATGGTGCTTGCTGGTGGTGTGCAGAGGATTGATGCTACAGGAACTCGAATCAGAGGTTAGTATTGTCTCTGATAGTGTCTTGTGTACTAACAATTGTTCCCATTGCTATTTTCACCCATATTCCTCCTTCTTCCCAAATTAGTAAGGTTTCAGAAGCATAATAACCCCATTTCTGTGACTGAGAGCTATATTTTTAATGCTGAATATTCTTCCATAGAATCACAGAATCACCAAGGTTGGAAAAGACTTCCAAGATCATCCAATCCAACTGTCCACCTGTCACCAATAGTTCTTACTAAAGCATGTCCCTCAACACAGCATCTAAACATTCCTTGAACATCTCCAGGGTTGGTGACTCCACCACCTCCCTCAGCAGCCCATTCCAGTGCCTGACCACTCTTTCAGAGAAATAGTATTTCCTAACATCCAGCTTGAATCTCCCTTGGTGCAACTTGAGGCCATTCCCGCTAGTCCTATCACTAGTTACAGGAGAGAAGAGGCCAACCCCCCGCTCACTACAACCTCCTTCAGGTAGTCAGGTAGAGAGCAATAAGGTCTGCCCTGAGACTCCTCCAGGCTGAACAATCCCAGCTCCTTCAGCTGCTCTTCATAAGGCCTGTGCTCCAGACCCGTTGCCAGCTTAGTTGTCTTTCTCTGCACACACTCTAGACACTCAATGTCTTTCTTGCAGTAAGAGGCCCAAAACTGAACACAGTACTCAAAGTGTGGCCTCACCAGAACTGAGTACAGAGGTACAATCACTTTCCTATTTCTGCTGGCAACGCCATTTCTGATGCAGGCCAGGATGCCATTGGCCTTCTTGGCCAACTGGACATACTGCTGGCTCATGTTCAGCTGAGCATCAATCAGTACCCCCAGGTCCATTTCTTCTGCACAATCTTACAGCTACTCTACCCCAAGCCTGTAGTGCTACCTGGGGTTGTTGTGGCCAAAGTGTAGAACCTGCCACTTCTGGAACTTCATCTCACTTGCTTCAGCCCAGCTCTCCAGCCTGTCCAGATTCCTCTGTCGGGCCTCGCTACCCCCAGGCCAATTGACACTTCCTACCAACTTGGTGTCATCTGCAAACTTACTGAGGGTGCACTCAGTGCCCTCATCCAGTTCATCACTAAAGATATTGAAGAGAGCAGGGTCCAGCACTGACCCCTGGGGAACACCACTTGTATCTGGTTGCCAGCTAGATTTAACTCAGTTCACTACCACTCTCTAGGCCCAGCCTTCCAGCCAGTTCTTTGTTCAGCAAAGAGTGTACCAGTCCAAGCCATGGGCTGACAGCTTCTCCAGAAGAATACTGTGGGAGACAATGTCAAAGGCTTTGCTGAAGTCAACCCCCACCTCAACCCACCTCAGTTCCCCAGGTTCCTCTACATAATAGGTTTGAGGCCCTGGAACCAAAGGGAGAGGTGAGTGAAGATGTGGTGGGAGGTCAAGGTTGTCTGGGGTGAAGCAATCAACTCCACACCTCAAGACTGCCTTCACCAAGAAGGAAAGAAGGGTGATTGTTGTCAGCAACTTCCTTCTGAGAGGATCAGAGGGCCCTACATGTCAGCCTGACCCTACCTGTAAGAAGATGTGCTGCCTCCCTGGGGCCCGGGATATTTCTGGAAAACTCCCCAGTCTGATCTGCCTCTCCAATTATTACCCTTCATTAATAGTTCAGGTCAGCAGTGATGAGGTTGTTGACAGAATCCTGACTACTATCAAAAATGACTTTAGGGGACTAGGGCACTTAATTAATGGAGCAGGCATACAGGTAGTATTTTCCTCTACTCCTTCGGTAGCAGGGAAGGACACTGAGAGGAGCAGGAAAACCCATTCTTATAAACACATGGCTGAGAGGCTGGTGCAAACACAAGAATTTTGGTTCTTTGACCATGGCGTGGTCTACTCAGCAGCTGGCCTGAGGTCTGCTGATGGATCTCACCTGCCTCAAAGGGGGAAATGGATCCTTGCTCAGGAGCTGGCAGGGCTTGTGGAGAGGGCTCTAAACTAGATGTGAAGGGGGAAGAGAATAAAACCAGGCCTGCTAGAGATGAGCCTAGGGGATTGATAATGAGATCAGGGGTGAGGTAAGAAGCACAGCTGAAGTGCATCTCACCAATGCACACAATATGGGCAACAAACAGGAGGAACTTGAAGCCTTTGTGTGGTGGCAACTATGACTCAGTTGCCATTACAGAAACAGAAAATAAAGAGGATGACTGGACTTCCTTTTTTTTAATTCTAATTTTTCTCAAATAAAATCAGGTAAAAACATATGTTCAGGATTCCATTAGGTGGAATGTTAATAGCAATTTTTTTAGATCAAACATTAACTTCACTTTTTATTGCATAAATGACATTTTGAAATTATTTCTAGTAGAATATTCCCAGTGATATCTGGCATCAAAGGGTGGAATGTTAATATTTTCTTAATAGGGATCACTACAGTACACTGAAAGGAAAATTTAAAGGATACTTTCTTATGCCAGACTTTTCCATCTGTGATTGTCAGCACTTCTCACTTAGATCTGTTACTGTAAGTTGTTCACCTGCTGATTCTCCTTCTGTTGTTATTAGATGGCAAATATGCCATGTGCCAGGTGGTACACAGGTCAGAATCTGTGTAGGTCATAATAATTCTAAAGTAATACGAGTGCATATTCAAATATAGGATCTTCTTAGTGCTCCAGCAACAAAATAAAATTATAGTTTGAATTGAAGAGGTAATAATGTTTTGTGGGTGACAATCTCACTTCCCTGAGATTGTAGTATCCAAATAATTTACTTATGTAATTACACTGTTTAGGAATCACTGAATTGCATAACTGTGGGTGATATAACAATATTAGTAAGAAAAACAACCTGATAATTTTATTAGGTCATTTTTCAGTGATTTAACTAACTGAATAGTGAAAACACGACTAAGCCATGGTATCCTTTTGTTTCACGTTAAAGAGTGAGCTGAGTCTAAGAAAGGAGTATTCTAAAATGTAAGAACTTGCATTACGGAAATTTTGTCAAATACCTGCTATTATTTTTTTAAATAATGCATTGTAAGTATTTGGTTTGGGTACAACAATAAAACTGCGCTTTTATTAAATGATATATTGATCACACCCTGTAAATATGTTGTGTATGTAAATATGCTTATGTAGTGCTAAATGTGAGATGAAGAATTAGAATTATTATTTAACTCAGAGCATTCTGCATATATTTTTCTCTGTATATGTACTATCTACTTCTACATCAATATTTTCCCCCAAGGTGAATCGCATCTTCTGTTAGTTGGAGACCCAGGAACAGGGAAATCTCAGTTTCTCAAGTATGCAGTAAAGATTACACCACGGTCTGTGCTTACTGCAGGAATTGGATCTACAAGTGCAGGTATGTGCTTCTTCGCTTGGAAGTCTTTGTAATGTACTCCAATGCAAAGAATGTAGAGAGGCCTTTTACCTCTCGATTTCGGGTTGTGTGAGTACAGTTTAAGCAAAAAACTGGGTGGAGGCATGCCATGTCTCTGCAGAAGGGCAGTCTTGCTTGTGCTGTATCAATGGAGCAGTGTGATGAGCTTCTAACAGGGAACCTTATGAGCCCCATCCAGAGGTATCTCTCACTGGTTTGCTAGGAGAGGATGATGTGGATCTGTATTTTTAGTGTTCCTCCCAGCTGTGACAAATGTGACATTCTCTCCAGAGCTCACATTGTGTGATGTGCTAGAATCATGTGGTTTCCCCTGAACGTGTGTGTTCGGGGGAATATATGTTCTTGTGTTGTTTTATATATTTTGGCTGGTTGCCAGTTTGATTTCTGCTTGTTTTCTGGAAATATTCCCCTGTGTTGAGGAGCTATTTCTGATATATAAAAATGCTTCAGAGAGCAAAGTTTATTTAAAAAAAAAAACAAAAAAACAGTCTGACAAGCTTTAAGCATGTCCTAGCTGCCTCTGAATGCTAGATATCTTTACAGACTTTTCAGTGGACAATATGCTGGCTCAGATCACCTCTGCAAATGACTTCATTTGAGCAAATGACTATATTGCTAGTACATAGTGAAATAATTAAGGGCAAAAATGAGAAGGTTTCAGCCAGCATGTGTATCTTAACTGTTTCTCAGATACTGCTGTTCACTTTGTTTGGAAACAGCATTATTTATACATAGGAAAACCAGATAATAAATGTTTGCCAGTTCTGAAGCTACGCGTACGTGTGTGCTGTGTCTTCTGTAGCTTGGACAACTATTTCAGTGGTAGTGGAACGAGCACATACACTCTTGTTTGAAATACATGTGCCCCTGATTTTCCACCCAAACAACTGACAAATGTGTCTGAAGAGAAACTATTTTGGCTCAGCATAATGTTATGTCTACGTTTTGCTCTTTGTTAAGAACTAAGAACAGGCTGGATTATTAAAATTTTGCCCAGGGACTGGCAGTGACCTAGAGTAAAGTTTTGTCATGAATTTCATTGCAATCTTGCCCGCTTTTATTGGGAGTAATCTCCCTGTGTCAGCTGCTCTTGGCTTCTGATGTTTCTGTTGCCTTCTTCACCACATTTCCCACTTCACCTTCATTTTCTGTGTGGTCTGGTTTCCAGGTCAGCTGTGACAGTTATGTTCAAAGACATTTCCCTGAAAACCAATATGGCAGTTTACAAGCTTATAGTGATACACATGCAATAGAATCAACTGAAATTATGTGTTGGAGATAATAGTTTCATCTTGTGAAAGGATTGTTTTAGACCTTTAGATCATCTACATTTCACTTTTCTTTATATTTAAAAAAAAAAAAAGACTATATCTCCTTCATTTTCCTGAAATCTTACTGCAGGTGTGTTAAATTTCCACCTTGAAATTCTCAAGAACCCTTATCATGAATGAAACTTGAATATCTCACCAGAAACCCTAACCATAGTTTAATTGTAGAGAACATTTTCATCATTTGAACTAAAACATTAATTTCTAGCCCAAGAGTTTGGATGTAGCTTGAGCTTATTTTCTTTGCCCTCCTTGTTCAAGGAGTGTCTTATTAGTTAATATTTTTGGAGCTGTACCTAGTGTTGATTTTGTCAACTTGCTGTTCATGCAGAAGCACCAAATGATGAGTTTTGAGTACTATAAAATTGTGTTAAATTTCTTGTCATAATTGCACTCTTCAAATTACCAATTTCTACTTTCTCATTAGAGGAGACTCCTAATGAATATTTTCTCCTCCATAGTAGAAAGACTAAATCTGTAAGTTCCATTTCCTCCTAGTTCCTTACATTATACAAAAGTAGTCTGTACTGGAGTTTATTACTGACTTTATGATTACGGTCTACATATGCCAAAAGACACACTCATGAATTGGTAAAAGCCTGGATAAACTAAAAGTTGTTTTATACTTGGATTCCTTCTTCAGACAAATCTGCCAATAACTCACCAAACTCTGATAAGATCTTTTATGTTAACATACTTTGTATTCACTGTGCATCTGGTGGTAGCTGTTGGGGGACATTGGAATTCTTCTTTCAAAGCTGTTGTATCAATTTTTTATTTTTCCATACAAGCATTTCTTGATGCCTGGACATGGTACTAGATAATTAATGCACCTCTTTTACCAAAACTCCTTTTGTTTTCTGTTCTACTTAGGAAAAGTTTCCTTTTAGATCCAGTACGATTCTTTGGGGCCCTGCAGTGTCATCTGTCTGCTGCAAACCTGTTGACCTATCTACACCTAACTAGAATTAACTTTGCAGAATTGCTGAAAAAGCAGTCCAACTCTAGCTTCATTTACTGTTAAGTTCCCCACTCTTTCAAACAGGTTCAAACCTTGCTTCCCCCAAGGCTTTTTAAACAAAATCTGTGCTTCATCAGATGTACTTTGCTGATTCAGAAAGTATGATCCTGGCTAACACCCTGTTTTGTTTTATCCTTTTTTTTTTTTTTTTTTTTTTAATTGAATCAGTATTGAAGAGCTTCATCTTTCTTATCTCACTGAGAGGCTCAAGTTGACAGCTTACTGCAAATAACTTTTCCAAAGGACAAGTAATCCATTCTATTTGTGGGTAAAACAGAACCTTACTTTCAGTCACTAGATAGCATGCTGAGTTTACTTGTTTTATTAGGATGCCTTTCTTGCTAACATGTAATACAAGTTTTCTGTTGATAATTCTCTCCAAACTTATGACTTTTACAAGGAGCCAAGCTTTATTCCTTTGTCATATCTTCCATTAAATTTATCAGTCACAAGGTCAACCCACGTGCAGCGTCTCAGTGGGAAAAAGTTCCTTTGAGAGTAGAGGACTTTCTGATTTGTAAGTAAAAGATGGGAACCACCTATCTCACATTTTTTTTATCTGCAGAATGTTCGTATTTTGTGAAGACCTGGTTCATTCTTTCTGCTTCCAATCTGAGAATGACAGATAGTCATTCATATGCCCTTAATTTTTCAGTATTGGTACGTACTTTTCCAGAAGGAGACTTACTGAAGTTTAACAAAATCTCTCCCTGTTTCTGCCTTACTATTGAATTTAAATGCTTGGCAGTCCTCACAGCTGTAGTACTCCGTGTGCGTATTTGGAGGAGATAATCACTAATAAGGAAATATTTCCTTTTTCCCTGGAGCCTTGCAGCAATCTTTTCAGTGTGTTTGACTTCATAGGGGTTGCAGCCCACACATGCCTGCTGCTGGTGGGTCTGAAGCTCGTGGGCATTCAGGCCACAGTCACGCTGACATTTTCTAGTGCATACTTGGCTGTTGAAATTTCTGGAGAGTTTTGTTCAGTCCACAGATGGACTACATAAAGAATTTTGTGAACTATGTTCAGAACAGCTTGTCTAAAATGTGGGAGACTATCAGCTGTTTCTCCTACTTTCCAGTTCTGTACAATACGCCCTCCTGAGCTGTATGAAATACAGCATTCTGGCATCTCCTCTTATAGCCTCTACAGAGCCCCCTCAGAGTACTGCCTCTTGTTGACATTTTGCAAAGTCTGTCATTGTCCATATTGATGCCAACAGCATTTTGTTACTATGTGCTCCTTTAGTGCTCTTCACTGAAGGCAACAAACTCAAGGGTAAACAACCATTTTTCTTCTTGTTGTAAGCCTTTCCCTGCTACGTGATCTTCAGATGCTAACCTGTTCTCTTTTATCATCCTGTAGAAACCACTTCCAAGTGCTTGCTGAGAATTACAGTTATGAATAGAGTATATGTTATCAGAATCCTGGGATACGCAACGTACTGAAATGGGAGACATTTTTCCCAATCCGTAGATCCCCAAGCTGTTTCTGGGCACTTGCTGGTTGATACAGGCTAAGGCAGTGACAGGGAACATGCTAGCTAACAATTTACTGCTGAGGATAATAGCATGGCAGTGCTCGGATCCATACTATGGCCCTGATCAGTTTATTGAGATGTAGCCTTTAGGCTAGTCTTTTTGCATGTTTACTCTTGACACACGATTCTTATTTTCCTGAATATTCAAAACTGTACATGAACTCGTAGTAATTTCTGTCAGCATGTATGTTGAAAATATTTTTCTTATAGTATGACTTCACTGGCTGTTCCCTAAGCAGTTAGGCCTCAAGTTGAGGAGGCCTTAACTCTCTAGGAAGTCTACTAAACTTCTTTAAGGAGTGAATTTTGGAATTTTGATCAAAGCTCCTGGGAGAAATGCAATATCCCTCGAGCAGTGTCTCCTGGAGATCTGCATATTCCCTTAATTTCCTTTCAGTAATGCTGTGGCCTTGTCCTGAGACAGTTGCTACTTGCACGTAACAGATTAGAGCACTCTGTCTTCAAAAATATCAGTCTGTTCACACCTGTTTCTGAAGACCTCCAGATAGGAGGGACAAGAAACACTGCCGGAGAAACATCTTTATCAACAGCGTTGACCAGAAGTCACAATCTTGGCAGAATACATTCAGGCAGGCTTTCATGAGAGGTTTCTTCCTGCTGTTGAAATGTCAGGCATATCATTCTATTGATTTCTGTTACAAAACTTTAGGATTCCCTTTGCTGTACCATAAAGCCTTCTGCTTCTTCCCAGTCTATATCACTGCTGTCTGCCGTACTTTTCTAGTGAGATAGAACAAGCTAGAGGACCCTTCATATGGAAAGATCAGCCTTATTATCATCTTAAGGTCCAGCGGACTTTCAGAGGGAAACACATGAACTCCTGACATTTCAGCCAGTTCTTATCATTGCTGTTAACGCTTAGCTGTTATCTCCTACATCTGGTACTGCCATTCTGCATCACAAACTGTCCTCGGTTGTCTGCTGGAGGCTGGTCCCATCACCCATACCATGAACAGTGACTGCCCACCATGCTTCCAAGCCAGTATTAGCAAAAGTCAGAAATGTTGATGGGTGTCCTCCCTCCATCCCATCCTTTGCTTCTGAGAGGTCTTTATATTCTAGATACAAACCCTGTTTAACTTGAAAGTAGCCTCCATAGTGACTCCAGCTGGTTTCTCTGTCTTAGAAATTCTTTGCCAAGACTGAAAATCAAGCGAAAATACCTCCACCTGTCTTCTGCAGCCCACATCTAATCTCATATTTCAAGACCAGCTCTTATGAAGCAGAACTTAAGCCGGAAACATAAATACAAATGAGAAGGCCTAACATGACCAGTTCCTCATACACTGTCTGCCATTACAGGTAGTTGGCGGTTTCATTTTGTCTTCCCTGCTGACCATGAGCAGAACCCTCCAGCAAGCAACAAATGTAACACACCATCTCCAGCCCAAACTTCTTTTGTGGCTCTCAACAGAACATAAGAATCTATCCCACTGAACTTGCAGGCTACTGCCTTGCAGAGTAATTGTTGCAGATGAGTAGCAGGGTAATTAAGGAAGTGAAAGATCAACTGGAGTTGTCCAGACAGAATTTACAAGATTTAGTTACTCTCCTCTTTTCTATCTCTTGTACATGAGTATTAGCATGGAGTATGCATGCACAAGGTTGATTTTTTTTTTTTTTTTTTTTTTCTTCCTTTTTCTTCCTTACCACCAATTTCAGATGGCAGTAAGCAATCTATCTATCTATCTATGCAACTGGGTTAGCCATCAGTCAGCTGACTTCAGGATAACCAGCAGTTGAGGCCTTCCAAAGAAAAATAATGGATTGTCACATTGTCAGCTTTGTCTCTGACATTCTGACTCATTCAGGAGTCACAAATGCAGGATAGGCTGTAAACTAAGTGACTATGGTTATTGTAGCTACATTCTGAGCACTGAAGATAGAAAGAGTATTATTATCAGTAGTGTTTTGCAGAGCGGTTAGGGAGGTTACACTTCACCAGTCTCCCTTATGATGGAGCTAGAGTAATTTGCTCCCTTCCAACTCTGAATGTCATAGTAATTCAAATTAGAATAATGCATTAATTAATCACAATGACTGTAAGATGAAGGGACAATGTGTATTTTTTTTTCAAGCTGAACAGAAAAATAACCTCATCTTTCATCAGTAACGAGGCCTTGTGTGATCCATCTGTTTTTTTGTATATGAAAAATCTCTGATGAATGTTATGACAATCTTCTAATGGAATTGAGTATATCTATGTAGCTGAGGTACAAGTACAACAGATGCATCACTATTCCTTTCATTTTCTTGCATGTTGATAGTTTGTGTAAATTGAAGTTTGTTGGTAAGTGAACTTGTCTTCAGCATTGAAATTATAATGTTCTGCTGTCTGTGCTACCTGTCTACATTTGGTAAGCAGCCCTGCTGTCCTGAAAAGTTCTGAGATAAGAGATAAGTTTTTATAGAGGTGCAGTATATTCACTGTATCTTTTAATGCCACTAATTTTGTGCTTTGATGTCACCTGATCATTAGTCCTAAAGCATCTGGAATACTCAAATTCCTTATCTCTGGAATATGGTTTTGCCAGAAGATGTGGCAAATACAGAAAACAGTTTGTGTGGACTGCTACAATCTGGACAGGCTTGATGAAAACCTGAGAGCTTTCCTATCTTTTGGAAAGCATAGAAAGACAATTCCTCTCAAAAAGACTGTGAGGTGCTCACATAGTAGGTATGGTGGTTCTTTTTACAGTTGTCACCAGACACAGCATGGCAATTCTTTTTCTTGCAGTTGATGGATCAGCTATAAGTTAGTATCACAGAGGGGCTGCCATATTCTGTTGCAGCATTATGACATCTGGTCCAGATTGAAGTTCACTGCACAGAAGTTCACAAGTACAGTTAACCTTTTTTTTCTTCTAAACAGTATACCTTCACCTTCTGAATTTCTCTAAATTAACTGGCTTGCAGGCTGATTGACGTAGTTCTGCTCACCATGTTTGTAGTTGATTCTGCAATGGCAGTAACAGTTTGCTTCTTTCTCTGTAGCACGTGCTTCTAAAATGCCTTTGTGCTACTGGTGGATGGATCCTGGTTATAGCTTGTACCTGATCATACTTTCAATTACTAGCAGGAACAGAGGTTTGAAATATTATTACAATAGCTTTAGCTTAAGTCAGACATCATTAGCTACCAGCATTAGCCTTTCAGTAGATGGCTATGTTAAACGTTTACATTTGAGACATACTGACTTCTGCAGTATCACATTAGAATCTGCGTTCCAAATACTAACGGCTCTCAATACAATTTGGTCATTCAGCTACCGTATGCTCTGCTGTGTTGTGATGCAAGAAAGAAACATGCACATGTAACATCCACATCAGGTCTTTCCTTTGCAATTTGAAAGTATACATTTTAAATTAAAGACAATTGTACTAATTGTGTGAGAAAGACAGAAATGCTAACTGACTGGGACATCTTCATCCTTGTTAGAGAATGCAGAAAATGAAGAGAAAGCATTCTATTTTTATTCAGAGCTATTCTGCCAAGTCATCATGAAATTCATCCATTTTAAGGGCCTGGAACCTACAAGGATTCACAGTTTGTGTGGTTACTAGTAACCAGCAGAACACTATTTCTGTAATCTGACATGACAGATTACAATTTTAAATGCATATATAGTCACAGTAAACCTATAATGCTGACAAGGCTTAGAAAGAATAACTGAATTGTTAGTGTCATAACAGTGTCTTAAGTCTTTACAGTTCACTGCCTCATTCTTTTTTATCTCCAACGGTGCCTCAGGTAATAAGGAATGTGTCACTGCAAGACCTTCAGGATAGGTAGTGCATTCTTGAGTATGAAGTGCCTGCCACAAAAGGGTCTGAATCTTAATTTATACCAGTGCATCATTTTCCCTTAAAGGGCAACAAAAAACTGAAATATTTTAAATTTCAGATCTTTCAAAAAACTGAAAGAAAACATCTGAACTCGCTACTGTAAGTTAAAATTACTTAGCATACTTGAAAAATCAATGTATGAACCAGCAACTGTGCATAACTATCTTGCAGAAGAGCCACTTCTGGGGGGTGCTCATGCTATTCCTTTTGACAATTAAATTTTCTAATAATTGCTTGAGTCTTTCCAACCACCTATGTATACCATTCAGTGGCTGCAAAAGGGTTTTCTCGTGAAATACCCACCTAAATCCATATGAAACATTGTTGTCAAAAAAACAGTTTAAATAGCAGCAGGAGATTAAGAAAAGTCCTAAAACTGAAGATAACAGATGGTATACCTCAAATTGCATGCTTTAAGTAACTAGTGTGTGTCGTGAAATGAAAAGAAGCTTGCACCTAGAATTATACTGTGCTGTCCACTTCCGCAGAAAGAGAGAGGATAGTTGGGGGCTTTTTTTTTTTTTAAAGCAGCAAACACTTGTCTTTGTACTTTCTCTAATAACAGCTTTGCTCTTCAGGTGTTTAATTAAAGGGCACTTTATATTTGGCAATCTGGGTATCAGAGATAAGGACACAGCATAGCATTATTGCTTCATTTTGCCTGACTATTTCAACTTCCAGGGTTTTTTGTTTTCATCAGTGCTTACAAAGTAAAGGGGGAGGGGAGAAGAATAGGCATACTTTAATAAGGTTCAATTTAGACCAACAAAGTAACAAGTTAGAGAAAAAAAAGCAATTACTTAAAAATAGTTGTATTTATATTCCACCATTTGCTCAAATACTGTTTTTTGGGTTTTTTTTTTTTGTTGTTTTTTATAAACTTTCTACAGGATGTTTTAAAACAAGTTCTTCACATTGCTTGTCAACTATATACTTAGGGAAACTGAGGGAAATAGTTCTGGTTGTTTTTACAGTTTAATACATGTACAGTACCAAAACGATGGTGGTTAGTCACATGCAGTCCATATGAGATTCTAACATAACATTTAATGAATTTTCTGATGTTGACCATCCTTTTGATGCTGAAGGTAATGCATCTGTAGAAAGCAGTGACTGTAGATTTGGGTTACTGCTCTCTGCATCTTCCAGTTTTTCAGTGTTGTCCTCCCAGTTAATGTGGAATCTTGTGACTCTGGGATTAGATGCCAAAATATTCCTTTGAAGCTGGGTGGGAAGAAAAGAAATGGATTATATAGTGTTTGTGTCTCTAATCAGAATTCACATTCATATAGGTTTTTTCCTTTTACTCCTGCAGCCATATATGTGCAAAATAATTTGTTAATGTAATTGCAAATCTGTAGCTACTACATATGGATAAAAACATGCTTACAGAAATACACCACTAGTCCATTTGCTTTAATATCCAATCCAGCAAAATAAAAGCATCCTCCTAAGAAAGCAGTTAAGTATTCTGTGAATTCAAGACTATACAACTTTGCAAGTAACGTGCAAGGGTTTTACTTTAGGCAGTGCTTATTAAAGCAAATAACTACTCCTACAAACATTCCGTGTGCCGCATGACTTGATAAAATTCTGCATCAATTTCATGGTGTTTACCATAATTTTACTGCTTCCATCAACTGTTTCTCCTCATTTAAGAGAAAAGCTTTTCCTTACATTAAATGGCTATGCTTTTGATTCATCTTAAAGTGAAAAAACATTACTCTGATTTGGTAGTGGGCACACCTTGAGACTGGTCACATTTTATACTTATAGTTGGCCTTTATTTGTCTTTGAAGAATACAGTTAATTTTGAAGGATGGCAAATTATCACAACTGACCCCTTATCTCATTAAAGTTGAAACTGGTTATAGAAAAAGTCTTCCTTGTTAGTAATGTTTATTTTACTCCTCAAGGAAGCGCTCTTTTTAAATATTTCCCAGCCTCTTATGCAAACTAAGGTGACCTGGTAGGTCTGCTTCCCATCAATAGTTGAATGTGTTTAATGACCTTACGTTCCTCTTGCACATTTAAGTTCTGTGCTGAAGTCATATTAAGACTGTTTTGTACAAATATGTGATAGCTTTTGCTGTTCTTTTTCATGCAAGCAGTTTTTATATTTAGAAAAAAAACAACAGAATTATGACAAGATATTTCTAAATTCAGTTGCTTAAAGAGTTATTCTAGCATTCTCACAAAAAATAACAGAAGATTTCAATAACACAATAAATAAAAAGGAACAGATTATAAGTTTAAGAATCAAAAATCAACAGTAACTGTGAATTTTGAGTACACTTAAAGCATCTGATCCTTGAAAATAAAGTTAAGCAAGAAAATCATCAGCAACTTTTAAAAAACAGTTTACATACCATTTTAATTAAGTTAGTTTGAGGATCTGTTTCAGACTATGGGAATTATATCTGTAGTCATTACAATACATACATTATTCCACTCAGTTCTTCATATACCTAGTTGTATAATTCATATGAACTTGAGAAATAGCCCTTTTTTTTTTATAATCATGACCACTGTGGACATGAACATGTACACATCAGCTTTCATAAAGAGAAAACTCCAATTCCACAAGATCTTTTACTAAAGCAAGCCAGGATACAGTACAGAACTTTCTGTGTTTGTTCCACAGGAGTTGGTCTGACTAGTTTTTGATGTTTAATTGGCTTTTCTCCTCCAAACAATTCTGTTTCACATCTCATTTTTATTCTACTGCTGGTTCAGTTTTTAACATGGAAGTAACTATGTTTTTCAAGTTAAAATATAAACTTCTGACCATGTTGTCCACTAACTGAATAGTCATCCAACCTGCTCTTACCAGGTTACTCATCTTCTCTCTTTTCATAGGTTGTTTTTCAGTTTCTGCTTTGCAGAAAATCAGAATAGTTGTGTAGGGACTGTGTTGAATTAAAACTTCAATTTCAGATCCCAATTTCCTGTCCTATAGAATTTTTTTTTTCTTTTTTTTTTTTTTTTTTAAAGAACAGAGCCATTTTGTCAACAGTGATTCAGGTAGAGGGAACCCAGTCTCTATTTCTTTTCAGGAGTATAAACTCATACTGACATCCAAACAAAGCTTCAAATTAGCAGAAATTGTTACTGATTTCTGAATGTTCTCCAAATTTGTGGCAAATACATGGTACTTCCACATTGTCCCCCAGTCTTTCTGTGTTATTGAAACGTAATTTATAGGATCATTTGGAGTTTGATTCTTAAAAATATTTTATAAGCATACAATAGATAGACTGGATGTGCCTTACCTTAGAAAAGTCTGGTTTTACTGGTGGATTCTCTCTCAGTTCTGTTTCAGTATATTCGTTGTTTACATAGTAGCCTACTCTAATAAATTCTTGACCTCGATATGTGCATGTAATTAGCACAACTGTTACACCTACTGCATCTGCATCTGGAATAAGCCCTGGGTTAGGAGCATCAGCCTAGATGAGAAAAGGAAAGATTTATTAGAATAAAATCAACACCGTACGTCTGTCTAGCAGGGCAATCTCAAGTAGTATCTCCCAGAACTTAGCAGAGAATGTATGTAAATTTAAAATGTTTCTTTCAAGTTAACCTGAAAGCAGACCTGCTTTTATAAAAAAAAAAAAATCAACCCTGAATTTAGGATGGTACCCTCTAGAGAGGGAATTACTTACAACAGAGTAATAGCGTGTGCTGACATTTCTCCAGGGTGATTAGACAGCTTTGATCCAAAACTGCTTTTCAATACATAATTAGCTGAGCTGTTGTTTGAACAAGTGTGCCAATAGCTCTCTAATTCTACATTGCCATTATTCTCTAGCCCACCTTAGTAATTCAGTAGAAGTATGTCTTTCCATACCTCTTAGGTTGACTTGATTTGTACGCATTTTTTAACATGACTAACATCTTACAAATACAGACTATAGTTTGTATTTCAGCAAAAGCAGGCACAGGCTACAGTGAGGTCTGGACTATCCCCCAAAAGTCTAGGAAAGGAACAAACTATTTCTCTCATCTGCTTCCACATGCCTACGTTTCTTAAAATGTAGTTAATGTAATGTAATGTAAAATAAAAAAAGTTAGCATGTAGTTAAATGCACTGACCGCTGTGGGCCATCATACATTTTGAGCCAGTGTACAGTCCTCATAGGCAACTAACACAATTTTCCTCAGCATCCTTACTTTCTGTAGTACTGTAACTATTAATAATCAATAAAGGTTACTTCATAAAATGCAGTTTACCTTGGTCTCTTAAAATGCTTTCTAACCAAACACTTGGTGATAAATATGTGGTACCTCCTCCTCTAAATTTAGACTAACAGCAATTTAAGAATAAATGAAAAAGACTCATGTTTACAATTTTGCATGGCAAGTCCAAAGCTAATAATGAACACTTTTGTTCTGAGTATAAATTAGTATTAATTATGTTAGAATAGTTCAGGTGTATTGAATCCTGCCTTAAGACAGAGGATGAATGGCATTAATTTTTGCTATCCGTCTCATCCCTGTTTTTCTCTAGTATTTATATGCTCTAGCACTGTGAAATTCAGGAGCTAGTAATCATGCATCATTGACTTCTGCTCTTTGCTACTTCAATTTTGAGCCTTCAAACCAGTCTGGCTTTTTAGAAGAAGCTACAGGCACTTTACAGAACAGCTAAATGAATTGGACCTCTTGGGTATAAATACACCAGGGAACTGGGTAGACTCCCCCAGCCCTGAAGGGAGCATGCAGTGACCAAATGACTTTATAGCATGTCCAGGGGAGTGGCCAAGGAAAAGAAGCATAGAGGCTAAAATAAAACACAAGAACTGCCAATATATGAATCTGCTACATTCAGTCATCCTACTCAGTGCCTAGGGCCATGTGATCACCTGAAATTCCACAGTAGGCAATTATAGAATAATACACTGCAAAAGTACGCTCTTCCATTTAATTCCCTAATTCCCTACTCAGCTAGCACCTAACATGGTATTTCAGCTCTTCCTGACTGCCACTGGCATTTCATGTCCCATAATATGTTATGATAGGATACAGCTGTGAACTTGCAGAAATACTGTTCTAGTCCTACTTAGCTACTGACTACTGTTTTGTTGAGTGGCAATGACATTGAACGTGATTCTTAAAACAATCTGCTATCTTTTCTCAAATGTTTAACTCCCTGCCTTGGATATAAAGCCTCCCAGTTCCCTAGGGAACAGGTAGCCATACACAGGGATACACGAGTGGTTGCAAACAGATGTTGTGGTAGGCAAAAAGAAGTAGCAAGATTAACTTCCACGTAAAAAAATCACAGTCTTCACGTGCCATTCTCATGCTAATAATTATTTAAGGATTTTATGAAATCACTCAATGCATATGTTGTATTATCTTGCCTTTCCACATAAGACAACAGATATGCATTTAGCTATTACTAGAAAGTAGCTAAATTAGTGTACAGTCATATCTCCCCATAAGATTATAAATAATTTATAATCTCCAAAAGAATCCCCAAATGCATAGAGAGAGAGAAGGCATCAGGGTTCATTAGCTCTGTCTTGGTATTTTAATCTAAACAGGCAAGGCAGTATGCCTTTAATATTGAAATCTTCTAAAATGTTAAGAATTTAATTGTCCAAGTCTGAGAAGCACAACAGTTTGCCACCTTTCTGTATGCAAGACTAACGTACCAACCTGATACACAGCTCCTTTTTCACAAAGGCAGTTTTATCACCCTCAGTATTATATGTGTGACACTCCATTTTATTTGCTATTTCAGTGATTTCTGTATTTAGAAAAGTCTACAGCATATTATTAGCTGAAAATTTTATGCGTTTCTGCAAAGGTCTTTTTGCTGTGTTACCCTGACAAAGACCACTTCTTTGGTTTATGTACATGCCTCCTGCAGCTCTGCAATGTGCCCCATTCTGCCCTTCCCTTGTTCTCTCCATCTCCCAGGCAGTATTAGTTTGGTGAATAAAGTAGCTTTAGTCACCAGCACAGGCCTACTACAGCAGTTCAGTTTTTGATAGTCTCTTACATAAACGTTAGCTAAATCCTACCCTCACCTGAAATCCAGTGGTTTTGAAGTCTGATGTACTCAGACCAACAGTAATTCAATTAGAAATAAAAGGGACACTATAATAACACACCAACTCAGTCTCTTACCTATTCAAATGTAAGCAAGATGCCTGCATGCCCACTCCTAGTTTAGCTTTAGTGTCATTTATAAACGCTCACATCCATTTAAAATGGAAAGGAGTCCATTCTACTGGAACTGCAAGGCCAGTAAATTCAATTTTCAAGCCCCTCCTATTATGACACAAGAGTTTTTTAGGCACTTGCCCCCTGCTCCTCCCCGTTATTGTCAGTGATGACTCTCTGTAACTTGACTGAAAATAGTGCAGTACATCACATCTTGATAATAGAAGAACTACTGATATACAATGCATTTGTTATGAACATGATGAACAAGATCAACAGCATCTTCATTTTCTGTGTGGAAAAAAATAGGGCTCCAAAACAAAACAGAAACATTTCAACTCGCACAAATAATTGGTTAATAAACATAGCCTCCAACCTAAACTCATTCCTTCAGTGTGTCCTGAAAGGCAGGGGAAAAGAATTCTTCATTTGAAAGTTTCAGAACCTGAAGTTTTCAAGTAATTGAGACTTACACTATGAGCCTGATCTAGTGAGTGGCAACCCTGCTCACAGCAGGTGGTTCAAATCTGGTGGGCGTAAGTCCCTTGCAGCCCAACACATTCTGTTATTTTATTATATAAAATTATCATCACCTACAGGAACCATGCCTTTATCAGTGTACCTTATATTGATACTACAAATGAAAATATTGCTATGGAAATATTGGGGGCAAAGTATAAATCTTAAAGAAAGGTGTGTGATACCTGAAGAGCTGACTGAAAGTTTTTCAAGCTATTACTTTTCAAGTGCCTCTTAGTGCGATAGTCATTTTTAAGGATCAAAATAACGTAATTCCTTTAGAAACAGTTAATTCAAAACTTACCTGAAATACAAACATGTGTCTGCCTGCAGGAACAGGTCCTACTAAAACAGAGTCTAATACTTGGTCATACTCCTCACTTTCAGCTGAACCCACATAAATTATCTTCCATTCCAAATCTGCAGAACAAGAATTAAATAACAAACATTATTTATCATTACAGTTAAGGGTCTTCCACTCTTGACTGTCTATGATTTTGCTTAGTTTAAAATTGTTTCTTTGGCAACTGGTATAAAGGATACGAAACTTGCCTTCATCAGGGGGAGGAAGATGATGCTTTCCCCAGTCCTCATGAACTAAATCACCCCACCACCTTTCTCTAGTCAGTCAGTACTGCAGGAGTCCCACTATTTTCATAGGCAGGTTAAGCTGTGGTTGTTCTATACCAGGCAGGGTCCATTTACTCATTAGGACACGTAATGAGAATTTCCTCCATCTGCAGGATTGTCTCCAGTATTCTGGATTGCAACTGTTTTTCCTCATTAATGAAATCGTAACCCTTCAAACAGCACAGCACAACTGACCAGGTTCTGCATCAGAGGTTCTGTTTACCCCAAAAGCACCCCAAAAGTGTTAGCTACTTGGGTACTGCAGGCGCTCATTGGGTCAGCTGATGACCTTTTGTTGGATTCTATGCAGTTTGCTGTGTACAAGGAGTGAGGACTTACAGGCTAGATCATTTAAGGCTATTATACCATCACTTTCTCATTCTAAACCAGTAATACTTAGTACTGAAAAACATGCCTTTGAAAGATAACTTATACCTTTAAAAGTTTGATCTGATACTGCTGAGTAACGATGACATGGAATAATTTAAAAATGGGGGGAAGTGAACTCAAAGAATTTAGTTTTAAGACAAGTGGTACACATGGCTGGCTGTAAACAGGAGAGTAGACATTAGTACACAAATGCTAAGGAAATGACAGCAATTCATTCTTTTGGAAAAAGCTATTTAATCTCATTTTTAAGCGTGAAAAATAGCAGTGCTTACCCTAACTGTATCCTGTAGTCTAACCTTTATCAGATGGGGGAACTGAGAATTTTGAACTGGGCCAGCGCTAATTAGCAATCTGACCATCCAGATTTAACCGCAGTGTTAAATGCACACAGTGAGGAGCAGTCACACAACGAAGGAAAGGCACGGTGATGCCCTGTCCTGTTCTGCTGGGGGCACTGCTGCGTGCCACATGTGCCACTGCGTGTGAGAATTCAGGTGCTGCTGTCCCGAGTGAGCCCTGACTGCCCGAGGCAGGGAGGAGCAGCCACAGGCATCAGGGTGGATACTTAGCTCACTGGTGCAGGCTGCTCAAGCTGAGATGCTGATCAGTTTCAGGATGGGTGGCAGAGGCCTGGAGGAAACCCAAACGCAGACAGGACTTTCTCAAAGTTCCTGACAGCACCGGCCAACCCTCCGTGTCTGCCACTGCCTCTAACAGTGGCAGAAACCCGTGCCGAGAGAGGCAAACAGGGACAGAAACGTCCCCAGTCTCCATTGCTGTAAGTTTCCCTCCCTGCCTCCCGCCGCTTTCTCGGGCTCCCCAGCGAGCAGGCGGCACTGGGCCCCATCGGGCCGGGCCGGTAGCGGCACCTGTTCCCGGGCAGCTCCGGCGTAGCGGCCTCCGCCCCGGCTCGGGGCCGCCGCGCAGCCCGCAGTCTCCTTCGCCGTGCGCCGCCGCGTTCGAATCTCCCGCCCGGGGGTTCCCGCGCGGACTCTCGGGGCGCCTCCCGCGGAGAGGCGCGGCGCGGCCTGCCGGCGGCGAAGAAACAACGCTGCCGAGCGAGCCGGGCCAGACCGGGCCGGGAGCCGCTCGCGGCCCGTCGGGCAGACGGGAAGACGTGAGCCTGGCCGAGAAGGGACTCTTAGCCGCGTCGCCCGCTCCGGGGTCCCCGCGGGGCGGCGTGCAGGGCGGTGCCGGGCCGCCTCCCCCGGCGGCAGCCGGTAACTTTCGAGTGACTTCCAAAAATAGTGGCTGCCGCCTCCCCCTCCTCCCGGCACGGCTCGGCGCCCCCGGACCGCCACCCGCCGGGCCCCGAGCATTGTGCCCACGGAGAGCCGCCTGCCCGCCCTGCCTCCCGTTCTTTTTTTTTTTTTTTTTTTTTTCTTTTTTTTTTTTTTTAAAGTGTTAAAATGGAGCGCGAGGCCCCGCACCGCTCGCTCCGAAACGCTGCCCGCGCTGCGGGTACTGCCCGGGCGCAGCGGTGCGACCGCGCAACAGTTCAGCTCCCGCGTCGCGGGGCCGCGCGGCGCCCTGCCCGTCCGCCCGCTCCCGCTCTGCCCCCCCACGCACACACAAAGCTGGCAACATGGCTACCACCACTCTAACAAGTTCCTCGCAACTTGAAGGCGGCCTCAACGATGGCGCGGCGGGGAGCGAAGCGGAGCGGCGGCCCCGGAGCCGAGAGCCCGGAGCGAGGGCTCCGCCGCTAACTTTCCCCGCCGGGCTCGGGCCGGTCGGCCCTGCCGGAGCTCCGCATCCCCGCGTGGCGGCACGGCTCTGCGGGGAGGAGAGCCGTGCGGCGGCGGGAGCAGGCCCGGGCCGAGGGGAGCCCGCACGGCCCCGCATCCGACGGCCCGGGGCCGCGGAACCCGCGTCCGGAGAGCGGTACTCACCTTCTGACAGGTCCTCTATGCACTCAAATGTGATTTCGAACTGGAAAGGGTTGTAGAAAGGAGAAGGGTTGTCCAACACCACTACATTGTTCACCTGAACCTTTGCCATATTTTGAAAAAAACACAATAGGAGGAGCGCGTGAACGCCGCACGGCAAAGTCCCGAGCGGTGGTCTCCGCCGCGCACGAAGCCCCGCGCCCCCGTCGGAGCGAGGCTGCAGAGCCGCGACTCGGGGAAACTTTTCTTCCCCCCTTTTATTTACACCGGGAGCACTCCACACTGTTCGCAGCTTTCCTATTTCACTCAACTACGGCCCATTCTGCCCTGCTCGCCGCCAGCGGCCGCCCGGATTGGCCGCGCGCTGGGCTAGGGCCCTCCTCCCCGAGCCGAGCGGAGCCGAGCCGACCGCCGAGCGGCGGCAAGACAGGCTCCTGCGCCCGCCCGGCCCCGCCGCGCGGCTCGGCGCCCCCGCCCGGCCAGCGCCCGCCACCGCCGCCAAACCGCCCAACCGCCCTCCAGCCGCCGGCCAACGGCCGCGCGGCACGGGAGGGGCCGGCCCGAGCGGGCGGGGCCGAGCGCGGAGCCGGGGGGCGGCCCCAGCTGCCGTAGGCCGCGCCCCTGCTCGCGCGTGGGTTTCCGCCATGTGCTGTGCGCTCGCTGGTTTTGTTTGTCCGGGGATTATTGTTATTATTATTGCTTGTTTAATTCTTTCTGCGAGCCCGACGTGTCAGGCGGTACGTGCTGGCTGGGGGCTGCCCGGCCGAGCCCGCGCCAGCTGCGCCGTGCAGCCCCACGGGGGTCGCTGTGTGAGCGGCCTCCTAAAAACCGTCATCCCGTGGCTGTGCTGTAATGAAGGGCCTCCGGCGGCGCCGCGCGCCCCGAGCACAGGCGGCCCGGGGAGGAGGCCATTTTAGGCTGCCGTGTGCGGGGATGGCAGCGGTGACATGTCACCGACCGCCGCCGCGCTGGGGAGAGCCATGCCAGGGGCTGGGGGTGTGAGGTATTTTTTCTCAACGCGAGAAGCGATTCCCCGAGGAAATAAATATGCGGTCGGGCAGTAATCGTGCCTGCAGGGAACCCTTGAGAGTGCATCAGGAAGGTGTGGAGCAGACATCTTGCCTGAGCCGTGCAGGTGAGGAGCAGAGTCTGCCATGTCTGCAGTGAGAGCAGCACTGAGACCATCAGTTCTTAATGGTCCTCCAAACCACTGCTGGGTTTGGAAAGGGAATTACGTTTCTGTATTTACAAAGAAGTGTCACCATCTGATAGTTGCCTCATCTGTTGCTCAGTGTACGTTTTTAGCATTCTTCATGTCAGACACAAGGCCAGATTGGGCACAGTAGAAGAGGTTCCTCACAAGCTAAAATTACTATCAAGAAACGTATATTGCCAATAACTTCTGACTGATCTGCATAGAGATGAGCAGGCAGCAGCATCTTCCCTGGGACATGGGAAGTGCTGGGTGGGGAGATCGTTGGGCAAGCTTTGCTGTAGCGTTTCAGAAGGCTTCAGGCTAGCAGCAGCCTGTCAGCTACCAGGATATTTTGAGCAGAGCACTTTGTAGTGAAAAAGAAGGGCTAAAGATAGAGAAAAGACTGGGAAGTAGGGACTAGGAAGATGGAAAAGAGCTGCATATACTTGATAGTGAGCAGCCGTTATCACAGCTTTGAAATGTTTCTGACCTTCCATGCTCCCAGTGTCACTGTGCACATTCAGATGCCTGCTGGAAACTTATTTTGTTCATTTCATTTTGTTCATTTCATTTTGAATCTATTTATTTTTTCTAAGCTTTATTCTTCAGCTCTGGAATATTTGTCTATTTAAGCAGTTGGTGGGTAAGGAGAGCTGAATGCAACCATTCTGTAAATTTGTGGGCTTTGCAGTCACCCCAGTTTTCAATTTAATCTAGCAGATTTGATTTTTTCACCCTTGTTAATAAGGAATTACTAAGTTTGGAAAGCTTAGCAGAATCTGCTCTACAGATCAGGGCTAACCTGCATAACACTGGTGGGATTTTTTTACCAGCAAGTGTAAATGAAATGCATGGTAGTGATATGTGGTGGAGTTAGCCTGCTGTTTCTCCTTCTGTCTGTGGCACAAGCCAGCGTGCCATGTCCCATTCTTTCACTCTAGTTCGCTCCTGAATCTGAGAAAAAGACTGACTGGAATAATTGATTCTTCAGGTTTGACAGTGACTGCTGTGAAGGACTTTGGGGAGTGGAACTTGGAAGCTGGAGCTCTGGTGCTTGCAGATGGAGGCCTTTGTTGTATTGATGAGTTCAATAGCATCAAAGAACATGACAGAACCAGTATCCATGAAGCAATGGAGCAACAAACCATCAGTGTAGCAAAAGCAGGGTAAGTGGCATGTTAACATATGTGACAAAATAACGTTTCTCGTACACTTACAAATTGAAGAGATGCTTTTCATGCTAACAGATTACAGCTGTTTTCTTTATTGTACTACGTAGTTTTGTTCTCAGTGATATTGGTCAACAAGGTGAACTGACATTTCATAGACATACCTCGTTCACTTATCATAGAATCATATCATAGAATGGCCTGGGTTGGAAGGGACCTCAAGGATCATCAAGCTCCAACCTCCATGCCATAGGCAGGGCCACCAGTCTCCATACCTAATACTAGATCAGGCTGCCCAGGGCCCCAAACTTCCGGATTTTCAGTCTACTGCTGCGCTTAGACAAGGACTCTTTCCTAAAAACTGTGTTCTTGTCATTTTGTGGGAGCTATCATAATAATTGTATGTGAAATGAGGAACCTAGTGAAGTTAGTATTGGAACTCATAAAGCAGGATTTCATTTCTCCAATATCTAATAATACTGGATTTCCAGACTGCTCCAACTTTTATGTTGGGCAAGGCATGAATATAAATTCCTACTTACGTTCATGTCCACTCTTTTTAAACCAGTATCTATTCAAATCTGCTGCTTCTTACTCTGCCAGTTTGATCTCTGAGTTCAAACCTCTTTCTCTCAGCTATGAGCTGCTCATGTCTGGGCCCAGATCATCCCCTGGCTGATATTAGTGAAGTCTGCTACTCAGAAGGCACCATCCTTTCCACATCCATCCTTGTTCCCATCCACTCTGGTCTTGCTCCCATCACATCTTCTTGTCTCCTCTAGTTGATCACGTCCTTTCTTTTTCCGGGCATCTGCGCTGAATCTTTCTCCAGCCTCTTGTGCTCTTGCCATTTTTTCCACTTTACAACTGACCTCCTCTTCCCTTCCTGTCTGTTGCATTCTCTTTTGGGATTTTGCTCAACATTTCCTGTTGCCTGTATGACATCTAATGCATCACCTTTTCCTTACGTTATATACTGTTATACTGTGCTGTGTATTTAAAGTATGCATGAATTTGCTTGGTTTATGCATTCTTAAAAATGCATTCACTCATACTTTTTCACCCAAACCAATTTTGATGCAGCCCTTGCAAAAATACTAGGCAGAAAGTGGATAGATCATGTTCTCCTCATGTGGGGAAGTGTCAGCCTTTTTGCCAGCAGTGCAGATGGGGATAAATGGTTGGAAACAATGCAGTATTTCTGCGTGATGAGATAGTGATGTATTTTAGTTGGGTTCCTTGTTGCAGTTGTTTGAGTTTTGAAGACCTCAAACCACAACTTTACCTTTTACCTTTAAAATTCTAGCTTGGTGTCAAATTGAAGGTAGAATAACTGCTTCCTTAACTGAAACAGTTACATCGCCCCACATTTAATAACACAGACTAGGTGAGTATTGTTAAGAGAGAAAAATCTCAGTTACCCTGGAAATAGAGTTGATATGGCTGCCATCGCTGTTTGACTGGGTTAATATCCAAAATGTGATTACAGACAGGAATAAAACATATTCTCCATTTTATTTTGCTTTCTTAAAATGTGAATTAAGACAAAATTTACCTTTAATTGTGAAAAAAATATACCGTAGGAATGCACAAAGTAACATTTGTTTCTGAAAAGCTATGTTAACTTTAATCAGCTAAGGATCCAGCTGTATAGAAAAATGACTTGTGGGAATATTGCCTAGCTACTTTTGATGTGCTGAGTACAGTCTTTAGTTCCTATTCTCTCTGACTGAGAAAAGCTTTGTGTGTAATATTCATTACTACAACAATTATATGTATTGATTAGCTCTTAGCACTCTTTGAAGGTAAGATGTGGTCTTTATAACATAAAAACACGGTATTTGTTCTTAACACTTTGGAATTGTTCACCTTTCCCAGCTTAATTCAGCTGTTCATCTTACTTCTCTCTAGTTTGGTATGTAAGCTTAATACAAGGACAACCATACTGGCAGCAACAAACCCCAAAGGCCATTATGATCCTACTGAGTCTGTCTCTGTCAACATAGCTCTTGGCAGTCCCCTGCTGAGCAGATTTGACCTGGTCTTAGTGTTACTAGATACAAAGAACGAGGAGTGGGACCGCATCATTTCGTCTTTCATCTTGCAAAATAAAGGTAAGATCAGTCTTTTTAAATTATTTCCCCCCCCCCACCTTTCATTTTAGTATTTTATTTTTCAGTGTTTTGCATGAATCGGTGTTCATGTGTTTGCTGTGATAGTTGCCTGTGATGGTGGTTGTCTTTCTAGTAGGAATAAGATAGAGATCACTGATTAATTAGTAGAGGTGATCTGTGAACGCCATAGTTACCTTTACTCTGTGATCAGACCATCAGCCCAGCTCAGTAAGTGGGTGGTTTCCATCTTGGCCTTATTACTTGATGTGCAGATCCTACACATGATACTATTTTACATGCTGTGAGTGGGAAACTTAATTCAGACAGAACAAGTCTGAGCTGCGCGTGCTACAGGACTCATGGAGTGCTTAAGCAGTGTGCAAAAGCTGCATGCTGTGAAATTAGGAAGGGCAGTGTGATTTGATTTTAACCAGCCCCTCATCTGCTTTAGGAGCATGACTTTGATCCCCGTTAGAGATCAAGTGATTAGAGGAACTCCTTCAGGTAGCTTATTTCGTTTTCTTCCCTTCCCAAAATGTATCCCTGCAAAAAATGTTCAGAATAGGGCAGGTAGCCTTTGGTTTCTTTGGAGCAGGTAAAATAGCCAGAGGAAGTACAGCAGTCACGTGGCACTTTACATTTTACACAGCAGTGGAGTGCTTAATAACAACCGTACCATCTGGTGGGCAGTGAGCCTGACAGCACTGCTGTTGAAATTACTGCAGGCTCTGCTGTGGATTGTGTTAGGGGAGGGATTGGGTGGTATGCAACATTCCACACTGGAATTTAACAAAGTCCTCAAGGACTAATGTGCAGGCACTCCAAAAGGCCCCAGAAATACAGTAAAATGTCCTTTATATTCACCCACCTAATTAACAGTAATCCTTAGGAAAGGGCTTCCTATCTGTCGTATATTTACTGACGAGGCAGTCGTTACGCAGGCTGCCCTAGCAAATCAGAAAGGCTCTGGAGCATGGAGAAGATGAAAACCTACTTCTGCCTTATAAAAAGGATACAGCCAAAGTTGTCTGATGAGAGCAACCTGATCCTTGTACGCTATTATCAAATGCAGCGTCAGAGCGACTGCCGGAATGCTGCCCGAACCACCATTCGCTTGTTGGAGAGTTTGATACGCCTTGCAGAAGGTAAGGCTGGGACAATTTTATTTTTAGGCTGCCAATTAACCTTTATAAAATGAATAGATTGGAACTTTAATTATAGCCAGTGAGTGGAGTAGCAGCTTTTCTATAGAGATACAGGTAGATGAACCTTGTATTACTTTACGATCTAAAGAGATTTGGAGATTTTGAATGTAGGAAAAAGTGTTGTATTTGGATGATCAATATCAGTTTTAATTTCACTGTTCTCACAGACATAATAAAGACTAAAGCCACTGGAAGGAATTATATTAGAGAAAAAAGTCTCCAAAGATATATGTCGTTATGAAAAGCAAATCTCAGGAATCATTTTTCTTAGTTTGAGCCCTGGGTTGCCATTCTACTCTGCCTGATGAAAGGTGTCAATTATTGAGAACTGTCCTGAAATGAGTAGAACGTCAGCACGTTTTTGTTTCCTTCAGTATCAGTAATCAAGTCTGTATTTTGCAGTAGGGACTACAACATTTGCAACTGTAAATTCAAGTTATATTTCACGTACAAGAACAAAAACAAAGGAAGCATAGATCTCTATCTTAACATGATTTCATGTTCTAAAATGTCATATTGACTATGTTCAAGGTGAATTTAAAAGAATGTACTGTATTTTTGTATAAAGAATCGTAAATGGTCTTCATGCTTTTATACACCAGTGAGCTGTGTAGTACTTTCTGCATCAGATGTTTATACTTTGGTCTCAGTTTTCAGGGGATACTATTTAGTTGAAATAAAGTCTTAAGATTCTTTAAGTATAAATTCTTTAAGCTCCACATGTTACTTATGTATTTAAGGTTTCTTATATTCTTGTGTGCCTCATATTTGAGACTTCTAACAGGACTTTATTCTTTCAAAGTACTTTATAGATGGTATTAATTAAACTTTCTCACGCTGAATAGGAACCATGTTTCCACAGCCAATTAGGATAGCTTCATGTAGAAAATTATTTCCATTTGCATTATATCCACTTGCAAAAATCAGTTTTGTTTTGCTGTCTTATGAAAAGAAAGCAAGAAAAAATATAGCTATGTAGAGAAAAGCATGTTTCAGAGCAGTTAGAAGAAATTACGTCTTTTCTGACATATAATAAATTATATCCCATTCTTTGTTGCCATATCTAGCATTTTATGTCAACTACAGCATTTTGTGTAGTGTTATTCAAACTGTCCTGTTACTGTAATTCAGAAGCACATTACATTCTTTATTTGTAAAACTAAGTCTTCTGATTCCTATTGGAATTAACACCAAAATCAAAAGGACCGTATTGATGTTTAAGTTAGATCCATACACAAGTGTTTGAAGAGCTAAAGAAGTTTGAAGAAATATCATCTCCCTTGTAGTACAAAAATTGCTTTTAACTTCTAATGTACTTTCACTCATACTCTCAGTGCCCGTTTGTTTTTGCTAGCTCATGCACGCTTGATGTTTAGGGATACTGTGACTTTGGAAGATGCTGTAACTGTGGTATCAGTGATGGAGTCTTCTATGCAGGTAAGATTTCTTGCAGACATTGTAATTGCTGTAATACCACATTAATGGATTTATCATGTAGATATATGCCAACTCCTTTAATCTCTTTCGAGAAGATTTCATGTTATCATGGAAAATAGATCATCAGAGACCTTGACAATTAATGTTTGGTCCATCTTGATGACAGAAATCCTTAAACACAGGTTATAATGGAAACTCTGGATGAAGTGGATTTTGTTATGCTATAATAATTTGCATTTTAAAGACCGTTTGAGGGAAAAATTATTACATCGCTGTCTTTAATAGTCTCTGATGAATTTTTCTTGTTTGTCATTACCTTGCTGCTCATGAACTAGGCATGAGAGAACCAATCGTTTTGAGAAAGTTTCCGTTGGTTGCCAAGATCAACACTTTGCATTGCAATTAAAGTATTTTAAAACATGCTGTTGGTGGTACTGAAACTCACAGAACTTTTAGGAAAATAATTTTACTCTGAGAAACCTTAATAGTTCAGTACGTTGGTTGCCATACGTTGAAAAATGTGTTTTCTAGTTATCACATGGATTTGTGTAATATTTCTAAGTTAAAAGAAACAAAAAAGTGAAAACAGGCATTGAAAGAATGTGGAAGGCTACATTATAATTTACTGGAGCATCATTGGGATAATGAATGTAAAGAAAAGAGGCAGATTTGGAGCAGAAAAAAAGGGACATGAATCTGGTAGAGGCTTTTTTAAATGGAAATTTGGAAAATATTTTTACTTCTAAAATATATTTAAAATAGACAGTATTCCTTCAGATAGAAAATTTTAAAGAGAAATAAAGATTAATGCTTTGGAGTAGAAAATAAGTAACCATAAGTAGATTATCCTGTATTTTTCACATGGGGGTGTTTTGCACTTCTGAATTATTTGGTTTGGGTTCTGCCAGAGATACTCTACTGCACAGATCACTGGTCTGGTCCAAACTGGCATCCTCTATTTCTGTATAGATTGATATGAATAGGTCAAAATTAAAGCAATTTTTATAGCATCCATTAGCTCAAATATGTTAAAGACTTTTGCAGAAGTGGAAATGGACCTTATTTGAAATAAAGTGCGTTGAGGTAGATGTACAAAGTCACATGCGAGGGGTGGCCCTTCTGATCCCCCTTTCTCTTTCAATGAAGCTTGAGAGATTAATTGCAGTTTGTGCCACAGATAATCTACTGTGCACTTTTGCACATGGAATTTGTCTTTAAAAAATACTGCAAGGTCTGATCTTAGTAAGTCACAGAAGATTATTCCTCTCTGCTGTTGTTCATCTGGCACTCTGTTGAAGAGCTCAGCTTTTCAATGGCAGTACTGCATCCCAGTGAAAATAACCTGTAACACTGTATCCAACTGAAAGAGCAGAAGATACCACATAAGCGTTAACTGTAAATAAAACTAATTACTTATGTTGGAATTTGCTGGGACACTGATTTCGCATCAGTATGATTTTGAGATATAAGAAACCTGAAATACTCAGATTTTTTTTTTTCATGACAGATCAAAAAGTGGAGACTAATGAATGTATATTGCCATCTGTAAATCTGTATGTAGTCAACACCAATAAATGTAGGAAAAAAAGGTACTATTTTAACGACGGGTCACTTTGTCATGTTTCTTTGTCCCTTGAGGGCTGCGGTTTGCATAACAAGCATATGTCTAATCAGTGCTGGGGAGAAATGTCCCTGAATTGTGACTGTATGAGACTACCTGGGAGCAGTTTGTGTGCTCATCATATTTGTTCTATTCATTCACTTTTAGGAGGAAGTGTGTTTTTCTAAGAATTGGCAAACTTGAGATCTGCTACTTAAGGCCAAATTTTACTTTCCACTTGAAAATTATAAATAAATCACTGAAATTATTTTTAAAGGAAGTGATTACTTTGATTTCTTAAAATCTAAATAAAAGCAACATGCAGTGGTTTCTTTTCAGAAAGTGGTTCCTTATCCCTGAATAAAAAAAAAAATGTTTTTATGTGTAGATACATCCTACATTTCCTGCCTAATTGTAGAATGAGTTTGGAAATGCAGAAGCACCAATGTCATTCTTAAAAGACTGGCTGCCACCTTTCAGTTCAACTTTCAGCTTAGCAAATTTTATCTTATGTGTCATCTTTCCAACTTCTACAAAAAAATATATTCTTACCAGTGTAAAATCAAAGTTCACAGTTCTCAGGGGAGTATTTGGATATTTCATGTGAGCCTACTTGAGAAGGAGTACTATCCTATTTTCATCACTATCCCACTCTTTGAGGCTTTTTGTTTGTCTGTTTGTTTTAGCCTCTGTTCACCTTTGTTTTTCTCAGGGAGAGCAGGAGTAGTTGTACCCATTGGGCATCTGCTTTGAAATATATAACCATGTGTTCCTTTTTTTTTCCCAACTGGATTCTTACATCACAAGTTGACAGTATTCAAGCTAAAAGCAACTACTCCTTGTCAATATTTTGCTCAGTGTTTTATTACTTACTGTTCAAATGCTGTTCTACATATAGAATTCTATTTTTTTCATGTGCTTTTCTGTGGAATTCATTTCCAGTGTATTTCAGACATAGTAATTTATATTCATGCAGTCATTGTAAAGTGACAGGATGGTACTACTCCTGTTTTGTAATTTGGAGCTGATGTATGCAAGAAGAAATTATCCACTAAAGCATGTCCCATGAAAAATGGTTTGGGCTTAGTTTCATAGCAGTAGCACTCTGAGTGTTTGAGCACATTCACTACTGACAGCAGTTTCCTTCTGTGCACACACCACATCAAGCTTCCAATTAGGAGCTTATTGCCTTTCAAAACCTTTGCTTGGTTGTCTCACTCAGACTCATAAGAACTGGAAATTAGCACAGAGATTGAATCTCATTTTCATTAGTAGCTTTTAGCTGTCCTAACCAACAGACCAAGTTTTCATTTCTACAGCCCCTGCCTCATTGTACAATTTACAATTCCTGAAACAAATAAGGAAAAACTCACAATAAAATAGATTTATGAAACAAACAAGCGTCATACAAAAATCTTTTTCGTAACTTCTTTTATATAGAACAAATTTGTTATATACTTAAATGATCTGTGAAAAAAACAAACAATAACTTAAGTAGGATGCATTAATGTTTGCACAGCCAACCTTAGTTTTAATATTGCTTAATACTGGTTTTAGGGGGCTTGAATTAGCCATGTGAGTGATGTTGCTTCAGTATGAGGTTTTTTTTAAATGAACTTCTAAAATTACAAAATGGAAAAAAACCTAATTGCCACAAACAGCATCACATGAACCACATTTTCAATAGGGGCAGCCTATCGACTCGGAATCTCTATGTCTGGAGGCTGCCTTTATTGAAAACTTGAGGGCCACGAAATGCTGTATGGCAATTTCTGCTTTTAGAGACTGTCCTCTTTTGCTGCTGCTTTCCTGGTGCTTGATAAACATGTTGTTGATCAGTTGGATTGAGCTTTATAGATTAGTCAGGAATGGTAAATGCTGGCTAATCTGTGGCAAAACAGGTGTGTGGTTTTTGTGGTTTAGTTTGTTTTGTTTTCCCAAAGAGCTGTAGTAGAACATTTTGTGTGGAACAAATCACTTTGTGCAGATGTTCTGTGCCATATAAAAGCTACTTCATTTCTCACAAGATTAAAAGTGTGGAATTACTCCTAAATAGTTACATCTATTCAAAAATATTTTTGCAGTTTGATTTCTCTCATGTTGACAAGCCTTAATACCCAGGTTTTTCCACTTAAATAAATAGGAAAAAATAGTGAAAAAAATTAGCAGTCAGAACATCTTCCATTATGAAAGGTGCTTACATGAACAGAATTTTTACAAGTTATTTGGAAGCCTACTTTTAATTACTAATGTCTGTTTTTAATAATGATGTTCTCAAGCCGTAGATGGACGTTCTGTTTTTCTATAAAGAAATAAAATAGGCACTGAGGAGGAGTAAATGGCAATCTTGAGCATAAAATTATTCCATGCGTATGAGCAACCTTGCCTGTTGGAACAGATCTAAAAGGATTCTTTGTGTCACTAGAGTTCCTCAGTAAACATTTGCCACGTTAAGCTTTAAAATATCTGAGAGAGAATTCTGTATTGAATGGTCTCTGCTGCTTAAATCTGATGCTAAATAATAAAGGGAACTTGTTTTTCAAAATCTCTTCTGGTGCCACAGGGAGGTGCACTTCTTGGAGCCATCAATGCCTTACACACCTCATTCCCAGAAAACCCAATGGCACAGTACCGAATGCAGTGTGAACTCATATTGGAGCGACTGGAGCTGCAACATCTTTTGCACAAGGAGCTACAAAGACTTGACAGGTATTTGCAGTGACAAAATAATTCAACAGAGAAAAAGAATCGTTTGACAATAATTTCTAGGGAGAGTCTAAAAACACAATCTGACCTTGGGAAAGGGCTTGTTGTTTAGAGGACGTGAATAAGCGTTGTATTAAAGTAACACTGAGATCATCACAAGATCATTTCTCTCTCTGGGTTATGGAATGCAACAATAATTTTATTAGCTCAACCTATATTGGTTCCCATCATATATCTCAATTCTATACTCAGGTGAATTCCAACTGAATTTACTAGGGTACAAGATTCTGTATCTCAGCATGTGGTTGTGTAAAACATTTTGTTATTTGCTTGGTGGAAAACAGAAGATCTGCTTTGTATTTTTTTGCCGCCTTTTGTGTTGAGCTTATGATTCATGCTGTTCTTTTAATGAAAAATAGAATTCTGAATCAAAGTTCTGTTATTTTGTAGAATTTTTCCATTTTTATACACAAATTTTCAGTTTTTACTCTAGTTTTCAATTCACTGCAGTAACCTCTGGAAAGTCTATTTTCTGTTTCTAACAGAGAGCCTTTAACTCACTGGAACTGTGAGAACGCTGTGATTGGTGGGAAATAAATACAAAGTAAATACACAAATATTTGTGTAATGGGATGAGATCAGGCTTTAAAGAAACTTGTAGTTTCTTGCTGTTAAAAGAATACAAATGATTAATATTATTAAAGCTAAGGGAATAAGAACAGGTGGGAAAACACATTTTTTCATTCCGATGTTTTTCAGACTTATTTTGTAATTTATAGTAAGGACCTTAAGCACAGTGGCAATAAAAGGAGGTAAAAGTGAGGTATCTCCAATAGGCAGAAGAAATCTTGTTTTAAGAAACAAGTGTTCACAAAGGATTTTTGAAATACAGTGTGGGATGGAAGATGAGATGCAAAAGTAGGATCAGGTCTGCAGTTGACCTTTCTGGCAGGGCCTTCTGTTATCTTCTTCTCAGGCTCCCTGATGAAGGGGATTTCCCATTGCTTCTGGGTAGTTTGTTCCATTATTGCTCCATCCTAATACTCGTAAAGGTTTTCTCCATATCTCCCTGAAACCCTTGTACTGCAAATTAAGATGATTTCTTCTTCCACCCTCTTAAGTAACTTAGAGAACACTTAATGAACATTCTCTAAACCAGTCCATTCTGTATTAGAAGACTTGTCCAGTGTATTTCCCCTAAACCATATTTTGATAAAACAAGCATCTATCAGCACATCTTGGTGAATAAGGTCATTTCTGTAACTATTCATCAAAATCTTAAGTGCATTCTATCAGAATAGGTCTATTAGTAAATAATTGAAATAATGATTTCTAAAAATATATGTCAATATAGTATTTTCTCTCAAATACAGTGTTTTCTGTCATATAATAGAAGAACTCTAAATTCTGCATCTTAATGCAGAAGGTGTTGAGATATCAAAATGAGCTCAGACTGCAACACCAGCTTCTGGAGAGCTATACATGAAACTGAGTTACTCAGATACTTGAACATTATTTGTAGCTTTTCACCATTCATACATACTAATCATTGTTAGGACAATAAAGGAAGAAAACTGGAAAAATAACTGACTACTGCTTCTTTTCTTTTTTTTTTTTTTTTTTCATTCTACAGATTACAAAAAGGAAATTCTTGCCAGTTACAGCCCGAAGAGACAAGCTTCAGTGCTACTACAGGATGCTTGAGCAAAAATACATTTGAGTCAAAGCAAAAGTCTCAGTCAGAACCTTCAGATCAACAAAAGATTGACTCCTGTCCACAGCCTTCTTTGCCCAAAAGCAATTGTGAAGGAGATGAACACCCAGAAACCTTATGCAACCCAACACCTGGTAATAACATAGGTACAAAACGCTTGCTTAACCTTAACAAGAGAGGTGATGATGGCAGCCTGGGATGGTTTGACAGCCTGGAGGACAGAAACACTGATGCTGAAGAAACGTTTTGGAAGACATCTCCAGATAATGTGGCTTTAAAATCCACGTCTAAGCCCTCCTCTTCAGAGGAAAGAAATTCTTCAATGCCAAGGAGAGAAAATGAAATAAGAGGCTCACTAACAACTGTTACTCTGTGTGCTTCTTTGGAGCAAGACAAAGGTTCTGAGATAAGCAGCAAAAGGACTGTGGAACACAAATGTTTTTCTTCAGAAGCAAACATTCAAGACCCAACGTCAACAAGTGCCAGTACGCAGGAATCAGTTATTACACACTGGGTTTCTAAAAGCCTGCAGAGGCTGCGCGCAGAGAAATCACATGGATTCTTTACTAGCACACAGAACTCTGAAGCAAAGACCCTTCCCTCAGTATTACCTGTGTCTGGCCTGCTGGATCTTTCAAGTGATACAGACTTAGTAGTAGGAGATGAAAATAATAGTGCATCTGCAGCAGCAAAACATGCAGTAATTTCCATGAGAAAACGAAGTAAAGGTCAAGCAGGGAAGGAAGCAAAGACAGTGCGTTCTCATGAGCCAGAAATTACTGGCAGTGAAAGTCCTCCAGCAGTTAAACTAGCTAAATTTTCTTTCAGACGGAGGACAAATCATGATCATTCTTCTGAGAAGAAAAATGCAGAATTTTCCCTTTTTCCAAGTGAAAATACTGTTAAACCAGGAGAGCAGCTCCAGGGAGAGCAGCTGCAAAAAAATTGCTGCCCACCTGAGAAACACAAGATGACACTGACTCGCTTAGGAAAAAAGAGTTTGGAAAAGCAATCAACTGGTAATAAAGGGAATGAAGAGCAGCTGAGTCAGGCCTTAGGGAAAGAGATGGGAGGAAATGCACTGCTGCGTTCTGATGTCACGCTTGATGTGTCACCTCCACCCACTGAAAAAAGAAGAGATGGAGAGGAGAAGCTTGGTGGTCCAAGCGCAGCGAGAGTGTGCTCCAGCACATTAGAAAACCTCTCTAGGTTCTGCTTTGTGTCACGTCCTGACTCAAAATCAGAAACTCCACCAACTGTCAAGACTGACACTAACAACAAGGAAAGCCACAGCCCATCGCTGAAGGTGCCTCTGAGCAATCCTAATAAAAGGAAGAGTTTTGCATTGGGAAACGCAAGTAAAGACAGTGCGGTCACCCGAAAATCTCTCTTCTCAATAGCAGAGCTGGATGATGCTGCATTAGACTTTGACTGGGATTAAGAGTGCATTTTATGAATGGGATTAAGAGGTTAGGAAAAACCCAAGTTTGTAACATGTGTATTCTCCAAATTACTTAACACATAGCTTTTCTGAATCTACATCCTTCTGTTAGTTGTATCAACAGTATCCATAGGTTACTAAAGCATTTAAAAATAGTCTTGAATGCCTGTTGATACCAATGAACATACTTTAAGGGCTGCATACTTTACATCAGCTGAAGATTGTGTGTACTACAGGCCTTATGTGGCTTTTCATTTTCTGAACTCTTCCCGAGAATGCTAATGTGGATTGACTGTTCTGAATGATCTGATTTAACCCAAAGGCTCAAATGTTTCATATATCCAGAGTACAGTGGCATTAGCAGAAAAGCAGGTTTAATTGTCCTTTTTTTCACGTAGCAGTTGGAACTATGTGTGATACAGATTGTCCTTTTGAGTGACCGCGCTACTTTGGAAAAATGATGATGCTGAAAGCTATGTCATTATGTTTTGTTTCCCTATATATGTTTGTTTTCAGCATAGCTAGCTATATTGTGATTTATCATCATGCTGTGCTGAATATCCCCATATCATCAATATCATAACAACTTTGCTACATATCTGGCTACTGTGTTCCTTATCACACTGCTGATGTTGAAGATATGTATCTAGGGCTTTTTATTTCCAATTTTTTTTTTAAATTATTATTGTATTTCAGTTTTAAATACATTGATTCAGATGTTTGTATTCTGGGTCATTTTATCAAAACCCAGTTCTGTAATAAACAGGTAGTTCTTCATGGCAGAGAGAACAAATTTCAGGTAACTGGAACTTCTCCGCAATCAGAGCAACTTTAATGCAGGTTTTAAGCCCTGGCATATAAACTGCACTTCAGACCTAGCTTCATGGTGAATAGTTAACCTAGCACAACTTAATTGTGCCTCAGAAAATGTTTAATTGACTATTTAAATTATAATTATTGTTTCACTACTAGTTTACATCAGTTTACATCTGATACGGTTTATCTTCTGTGGCATGCTGCAATCCTATGTAATTCATTTGTCTGATTGGAAATTAATCTACTAGTGTATTACGTGTTTACAGAGAGAGGCAAGCCTTGAATTTCCTTCCGTGACTTGTCAGGTATGTTTCTTCTGTGTTTGAATTCTCCACAGAATATTCTTGTTATTACCTACAAGGTAAACAGAGAATGAAATGGTTGCTTATGGCACAGTAAATCCTTTGAGAGTCTTGCTAGTAGCACAAAGAAGGTCTTGTTTTTCTTGATTTGTTTAAAATTAGCAGTAGCTCCCTTGAAACTGGGTAAATTAAAATAGTGTAAAATTTCAGGAAATGAGAGGGAGTGGTAAGACCCAAGTATTTCAGTGTGATGCAGTGAAATCATGAAAACAGTAATTGCAGTGGGTGACTTACTGCTAGGAATTTGAGAAATGACAGAGACGTTGTAGTCCATACTGACTGTATAGTAGTACTCTGCTGGAAACGAAAGCAATGGACTTCATCTACCTCTCTCCTAGAGCACAGAGCCACCAGTGCTGCTCCTTCCCGAAGAGACAGGATGAGGGTGCTCTGTGATTATGGTTGTATTGCCCTTGAAAACAAAATGTTTCCTACAGGATGCTGTGACTACACTGAAACTTGATCAAGAATCCAGGGTCAGAAATCTTGAATCAGAAATCAGAATTCTAATTCTAATGCTGTTAACAATAATGACGCTTTCCTCTTCTAGAATAATTTGATATATAAAATTCTGTTAACTGTTGCTCCAAAGAACTGTGGGAGTTCTGTGGGAGGCTGGTTGACTTCCATCTCTGTGTGCACTGGAAATCAGATCCCTGTTGAAATCAGTAGAATCAGAATGGCACAAAATTGCACTTATGGTCAGGGTTGGCGTCTTCTCCATGTTCTCCACGCTCGTGTTGTGTTTGGGAAGGTTCTTATCTTTATATCCTGCTAATATCAAATCTGTTGCGCTGTAAAATCTGCCTGAGGGCCAGGATAACTACATAGTGAATTAGGGTAACTGTATTTTTGGAAAAAGTGAGATGCTTTGTAATGCAGACAGCTACCTTCCTTACTAATGAAACTTGTATTCTAGAAGTAGGGAAAGCAAGAAGGTAATACTAGTTCACTTCCATACTTGCTGAGGCTGTGTGAGAACCTAAGACCATTTTTGCCTTTCAGCACCTCTCTTCGGGCGATTAAAAGTCGACGCCTTTGAGCATATCAAAACAAATCTGATAATGTCTGAGAGAATCCACTGGAACAGGCTGCCCAGGGAGGTGGTGGAGTCTCCTTCTCTGGAGATGTTCAAGACCTGCCTGGATGCCTACCTGTGCGACCTGCTGTAGGGAACCTGCCTTGGCAGGGGGTTGGACTCGATGATCTCTGGAGGTCCCTTCCAACCCCAACAATTCTGTGATTCTGTGATTCTGTGAATTCTAGATCACTTAAGACATTTTAATTGTTGACAAAGTTAGGCAGCCCTGAAAAGAGCATGACTGAGCCACTGTCTGCCATTTAGGTGTGTTTTAGGTATCTAAATCAAAAAATCCTGGAAGATGTAGGCATACTGAATCCTATCATTCTTTACAGTATTTTAATGGTTAGTCATTTCTGAGGGACAATATTAAATCAGTAAAGAGAGAATTGTCTCTTGAAGTAATTAGTGCATTACTTTATAAAATGGAACTGTTTGTTTATTGAGCCGAGTTTTTGAGATCTGGGAAATTTGCTTCTCCATTAGTGTGACGTGAGAAATTGGAAAAGCAAACCAAAATGAATCAAGAACGAGTTGTGCAAACTCCAGTGGCTCTGAGGTCGCTGCTTTTTAATACCACTTTGACACCTGTGCTTTCCAGTTAGAAGCAAAGAGGAGGTGCAGGGACGTTATAGTCAGCTTTCAGAAAGGTCCGCCTTGTCTCCCTTAGCAGTTATTTCCAGACCTCTGCTGTGGTCTTTACCTGACTTTTCCATGCCTTTATTTTTTAAAATCTTTTTAATGATGCTTTTAAATTCGCCTTCACTCTATTTTCAGGTATTGATCACTTCACTTGCAGAGGAGTCTCAGCATGCTATACATACAGCATTCTACTGTTTGTCACCCAGCTATTGTAGGCATCACTGAAAAGGTGTTGTCTGAGGCAAACAGTGCAGTCCACAGATGTTTATGTGAAGGCAGAACAAGAGAAAGCATCTGTTTTTCAATCCACTTTTCTTACAATGATTTTGACTTCTCTAACTTAAACTGTTGCACTATTAAATTACATTTAGTGATCAATTTAAATCCTTCAGTATTACCTGAAATGCAGGCAGCAGGGTATGTGGTATTTAACATTCAGGATTTTACAGCACTTACAAGTAGAAAGCTGTGGTTCATGACCAGCCTGGCTTTGCTGGAGATGGTTGGTAATTTAATGTTGTACCAAACACAGACTCTGATTGCTGCTGCTGCATTCCCCCTCCCCTGGACACTGGCCACTCGTGGCTTCCTCCTCACCTCACCCCCTTCCTTCCAGGCCCTCACTGCTGCCTTTTTCTGCAGTTCAGGACTGCTGTCACTGCCTGGTCCAGCAACGTCAGTGGAGTCCTTGATACTCCCATGGGAATTATTACCCTTGTTATTTAAAGCAATTCTGAGGCTGATATTCAGTTCTTAAGCTCACAAAACAACTTGTAATAGGAATCACTTGCCATGTAAACATCTTTAAAAATAGCCTTGAATTCCTTCCCAACATCATGAAAATATTAGATATGACACAAAAAAATGTGGCAGAAGACAAACAAAAAAAGATTGTATGTGCCATGGGTATCAGCTACTCTGCTAACACATTCTTACACTGCCAACTAGTTTTATTCCTGTTTATGTGCTGCTTTTAGTTCTAAATAACTAATAAGCAGGAAAAAAAATACCCTACATGGCTGAGTTTGCTCATTGCTCGTGTTAATCTCAGGACAGTTACTTCAGTGTCATAGTTGTTATCAGGTATGTGCATTGCTGTGTTACTTACCATAATGTGATGTGCACTAGAATTATACAGTGAACTAAAGCCAAAGGCAAAGCAAAGTCAACCTAAGCAGAACTGAAACTTCTAATTAATGGGTTCAACTGGAACGGATCTCCCAAGTGAAGACATATAACACCACAGAGGGATTGTATTCATTGATGGGAAGATGAGGTAAACAGGGTATTAAGTGTTCAGTATTTCACGTGAATGAGGCAATAGCTTCATTAATAATGAATGCTAATTATGTCATCTCCCTCTGATATCTGATATTCCCTGGCTTATCAGTGCTTTCCTTCCTACTAGGCAGAAGAATGTTACTAGTTCCAAGGACTAACATTGTCCTTTGCTGAGTGAAGAGCATGGCTATTTTAGAAAAGACTGCAAATATATCAAGCAGGTTTGATTCTTCTGAAAAAGTGTATATTTACCACTGCAAACAATTATTCACAGAATAAATACAATAATATGTGCATAACATACATGTATTGTGTAATCATGTAAATATTGTACGAAAAAAATCTATTTCCACAGTGCAGGTCAGGAAAAGATAAATTTTGGGGTAGTCAAATTTCAACCAGCAGCATTTCTTAATTCCAACTCAGTAGTCATGAGAGCTGCAACAGGATTATGTGAAAAGGGAAGCCGTGTTTGAGCAAGTCCCCAACAGGAAAGCTCCTACAGCAAATCTGAGCAACTGTGACTGCACAGGAGTTTGTCACGTTCTGCCTATCAGCAACCAGGACCCAGATCAGCCTGCTGCTGTCAGCATAATAACTCCACACTTAACAGCAGTTGAAAGCAGGTTGTCAGGAGTGGTGGAAGCTGCAAATTCCCAGATACGATTGTCTTCCACGTTCAGTGGCATTCATGTGTTGCTCATTTTCACTGCCAGACATTAGGTAAGTGTACCACTAATTTCCAGAAGTGCCATTTGCCTTTTCCCGTCTCCATTCACTATCTTCAGTCTCAAGGCACCAACTTCCACCAACTGTTGCTCATCTGTCAAAACGAAACCACGCAGGATGGAAGCAGCATCTTCATCGTGAGAGAGATGAGTCAGCTCTCGAAGCAGCTGCACATGTGGTTCTGATTCTAGCCTGGCTCATGCTCTGAAGGTAAGGATCTAGACCAGGGGAGCAAGCAGCTTCGCATCCATTGTATACTAAAAGGATGGCAGCTTTATTCTATTCACCTCCAGTGGAGGTGTAAGAATGCCTGGTTTTGTGTGTGGACATGTGAATGGCGTCCATGTACTGGAGTGATATTTTAAGAGAGACTTTCAGAGTACAAATTGACCTCAGCTGTTAGGACGTTAGGACGCCCCACTAAGAGCTCCAAAATTCAGTGGGGAGAGTGTTCAGTGGTGGGAGGAATTAGGGTAGTAGGCATTTACACATTGATGTAAGAACTGAGTGATGCGCTTCAGCAGAGCTGGTGGATCTGGATCAGCATTGCACTGCTCAAAACGGTTGTGCACGGGTCCTCTGTTGGTCACAGTGGTACAGTGTTATTGCCACTCCTTTATCAAATCCCAAGTGCTGTACTGATGTAAGCAGTCTTTGCTTTCATTCTGAGCAATACCTACAGATAACGATGCCAACGGAAAAACTCAGAAATGTGAAACAAGAAGGCTAAAAGATGAAGATAAATAAAATGTTTTTTAAAAGCTGCACCAGAGGAAACGCTGAGAGCCATCTAGTCTACTATTTTAGCCAGGGCAGGAGGAATGACACATAAGCTTTGACAAATTAATGTTTATAAGAGAAAAAATAAGTTGTGGTATCTGGTTTACGATTTCTGAATATTTATAGTTAACTGTTCCACTCTATAGCTAGCCAGTAATGTGACTAACAAGTCTTTTCCTTGTTTAAATGAATAGTGAAGACATGACCCCAAATCATTTTAAATAAACTACAAAACATTAGGAAGACTGAAAAGTTTCAAATCACCCCGGGGTCATTGCAGTGTCTGCAAGACTTGTAAAGATCATTTCCAGTGAATGCAGCATGATGACCTTCACTGGGTTCAGTTTGGCAGCATGTGGCTCCCAGTCCCTTATCCAGTTTTCAGTACTCTGAACTAAGTACCTTCCGGGCTCCTGCAAGAAACTTTTTATTCCATCAAACTGGAATGAGAAATGCACCATTCTCTCAGTGAGCACAGAAAATACTAGAGATTTGGGGGTTTTCTGTTTTTTGTTTGTTTGTTTGCTTGCTTGCTTGTCTTTGTCTTGTTTTGTTTTACTATTTCAGTGGTTTTAAAAAAGGTGAATTGCATTGTTTGCATCTGAAAAGTTCTCTCTCTAATCACCCCTGAGAGGTGCTATGAGCTTTTATGCTTTTGCTTGGAGTGATATTGTTCTATTAAATACTAGCTTTATTTAATCAGCCATTCCTGAAATTTCACGGTGGGTCTCCCATCAGCCTTTTATTAGCCTCACTGAGGGGTGTACACCACTCAGTTGGAGTTTTTCATAAGCAATTTATCATGTCCAGAATTCACGTTGATAAGATTTTTTGCGGCTTAACTTGAAGAAGGTGTGATAGCTACGCAGAATGAGGTAGAAAAGTTCCAGCATCTGTTTTCAGAAGCCCCTAATCTATTCAGAAGACATTTGAGCAGTATGAAACTTTACATTTTAAAGTCAAAGCTATTTATAAATTAATTATAAAACAGTTGGAGTAGAAAACTTTAACTTTTGCAGGGGAGAATGAGCTCTCTTTGACGGTTGGTAGATGAAACAGAACTTGAACAATACCTTGGACATGCAGTTTTCCTGTGCGTGTCTGTATTCTCTCATTTGTTCAGCTGCTTTTTAGCTTTCACGCCTGAAATCCCTGTGCCTCCATGGTCTGGTGTGCTGAACCTGCCTGCAGCTTTGGGCAGCAAACTCACTTCCATAATATAATTTACATACAGGGGAGTAGAAGGAAAATGCTTTGAGTAAAAATGAGGGAAGTTCTAGGCCATGCAACATGCAGAATGTATGAAGAGTGAGTATAAAGACCTATTCCTAGTTTCTTAGTGTTATGTGCTTGAGGTATTTTGCAGTGTTCTCACAGTGCCTACTTCATGTGTGTTTTGTTTATACTGAGTACAGCAGACCAACGCATGTTAGAGTAGTGATATGAGCGGATATCAGTGATCGATGGATGGATGCATGGGGCAATAAGGGGATGTGTTTCTAGTGAACATTCCTCTGCAGACACCATGCAAGCCCAGTAAACTAGACTTAGCAGAAGCCTTTTCTTCCCTGTTTAAGAGAATGTCAGTTTTTTTTCCAGTGTAATATCAATTATCCCAGCTAGATGCCTTTATAAGCAATGCATTGGTATTTCTCATTTTTAATACGATACATGAAACAATTGTTTAAGTGCTAATCAGCAGGTGGGGAGAAGGGAAACCACTTTGGAGTGAAAGTTGATGCAGAACCAGCAGAGGGAGCTCCGAAGTATCAGTTCTTTCCCTGCAGAGTGCGATGTGTTTGGGAGGCGGCTATTGCTCGGTACTCGGTCGCTGAACCCCGCGGCTGCCTACACTGCTTCTCCCCTGGCCCCAGGAATCACAACAGAAAAACGATGTCGCATTTCTTTGGGGAGAAGTAGTTTTCTGACATGCTCGTCATATAATTTAAAAGGTCTTTGTAATACTACTGCTTATTGAAGAATTAATCCTGGTATAATAGTAAGATCTTCTACTTAGAATATGCTAAGATTTTCATATTATATTGTACATCTGCACTGTGGCCCTTACTGCCTACATCCATTGCACTTAACAAAGAAAAGACAATGAAGAGCCAAAATGCAACATTAAATAGCCTGTTTCAAACCAAGGCACACGATACCTCAATAAGGTGCCTTGGCTAGTGTCAACATATGCTTTATTAATTTTAGAATTAGTTCTAATATGATTAGGCTGCACCTCAATTACTGTATTCAGCTTTGGGCCCTTCATTACCAGGGGGATGTTGAGTTGCTCAAGCACGTGCAGAGAAGAGCAATGCAGCTGGTGAAAGGACTCGAAAATAAGTGTTTTGAGGAGCGACTGAGGCAATGGGAGTCATTTAATCCAGGCAAGAGTCTGACAGGTTACTTTATTGTGCTCTAAAACTGCCTGAGAGGTTGCAGCAAGAAGGATGTCAGTCTCTTTTCCCAGGTGACAAATAGTAGGTCACAAGAAACAGCCTCAAGATGTGGACATGGCACTAAGGGACATGGCTTAGTGATTGGATGCTGTAGGTCAGGTTGATGGTTGGACTTGGTGATCTGAAAGTTATTTTCTAACCTAGATGATTCTATGAGCCTCTGATTCTATGATGGGTGCTGGATTATGTGAAGGGACACAAAACTTGGAGGCAATAACAGAGTGCTTTCCTCATGAGCAGGTCAGCACTGAAAAAATCGAATAGGTCTCAGAGTCCTCCCTGGCATAGACTCAGACTCAGACCCTTTTCGCATTGCACTGTCCTCAGCACAGGGGAAGAATTTATCCTAGCAAGCAGAAATGTTCCTGGAAATCATTGTCAAAATCCCAGATTAAAAACCACAACATGGTCATGGAATGAGCCTGTTGGTGTCCTTCCAGATCACTTCGGTGAAAGGAATCATAGACTGTTTCTGCCTTTAATTCTTTCCTTTAGCAAAAGGAGGTGCAGGGAAATTAGCACAGTGTATAATAGGGGCAGCTGCACAAAAGCTTTGGGACCTCTCAGCCTTTCTTCAGTAGCATGCATATTCTTTAGTGTAAGCATTAAACTGGTTGACATTGCCTTAATTGGTAGAAAACCAGGTTTGAGCTGAATGCTCCTGTAAACTTTTGCTTCTTCAGTGTTACTGAGAGACTCTCTGTGTGGAAGATAATTTATTCTTATTTTCTCTTAGTGATGGCAATGCACAAATGTTTTAAAACTATAAGCAAACAGCTTTGGCCAATCCCATAAGACCAGTGATAAGCTGTAGCTACTAAAAAGACCGTATGGAGCTTTCAGTCTCTTCAGTTTCCCTGATCTTTAGAGTGGCATTGCCAACTCCCCTGCATCATATGCATTTACCTGCAACTTATGACAAAGGTAACACCCTTACAAAAGTGGCCACATTTGCATTTCTTTGCTTCTGCTTTATGATGAACTGCCCACGGTTCCTCAGCTTTGTTCTTGTCAGACACTAATTTTAAAAGATGAATTCAAGAGAACATCTTATTTAGTCTATTAAGAAGGTTTAGGGCTTTAATGTAAATGCAATAGAGCTCCTTTAAAAAAAAAAATCCAAATACAATATTTATTCTTACTTCTAATATACTACATTTATATCTACTTCTAATATACTACATTTGTATCAGTTAATCTTAAGTTAAGTAAAAACATTTGCTCCGTGAACCCAAAGATTCCCAAACTATTGCTGACAGGACTCTTATTCCATTCTCATTTTACCTCTTCATCCAAACCATCACTGTTGGATCCTCTTAGCTGCTGTACTTGAGGAGACTAAGGCAGGCAAACAGTACAAAAACTATCTGGTTCCTATTACTACTACAGAACAGCCACCCTCCCTAGGCTGAGTGTTTGTGATGCCAAAATGCTAATTAGGTCAGTGTGTCAGTTTAAATTGTGCAGGAGATGAGCATTAAATGTTTACTAAATTTAGGTGTCTGTTTTTGGAACTGGAGCGTCTGTTTTCTAGGATGGAGCAGGAGCAGAGACATTGGGCTTCAAATTAATCAAAACCAGTACAGTGAAATACATGCAGAAAATGAAGCGGCAGTCAGACTTACGGTAATTATTGCATTAACTGAATTATAAGGCACAGCCAAAGCTGCAGATAGAGATAGTTTTCAAAAAGGGTATTTTGCAAGCATTGAGATCTCTTACTCTGGCTGTGGTTTGGTGCAACTGCCTACATAAATCATCCAAAAAAAAAAAAAAAAAAAAAAAAAAAAGGAGTGGGCAGGAACATTTTGAAAAGCACACAGTACGAATTTGCAGATCTGAATTAGGTACCTGCAACTGTGCTGAATTATGGGATGTGGGAGCACTTCCTATGTCCTGGGTCTGGGTGCTTGCCCCAAGGCATTTCATCTTTGTCCTCATGAGGCTTTCACGTGCACCATCCTTCTCATTAGGCCATAGGCTTACTTCCATGGAAGGAATCTGGATGCCCACCCCAGAAGGCAGCACTGCAGGGTTCTGGCAGGAACTCATCTGTGAAATCAGGAGAGCAGGTTTGCTGCAGAGCATACAAGGCCCAGAGCCTAAATACACTGCAGAATTTAAGGTTTTTAGGTTATCAGTATGTGCACAGGGCACCAGCTCAACTTTCTTCCCAAAGACAGATAAAAGAAGAACCATACGCTTGTTTTGCAATATAGGGATTAAAGCGCTCCCTCACAAAGAGAAATCTTGGTTAATGATATTTGTCCTGAATTTACTCTCATACAATCACTGACACAACTCTGTAATTTATTGCTTTGGGGAGGTGGAAGTTTGATGCTCAACAATGACATGCTTTCCCAACCTGGTAAGGCTGAAGTGTGGTGAACCCACTGAGATAAAAGAGACTCCAGTTGGAAGCTTTTGGCTCATATTAATTCATGAACATCCTGGGATCTGAAAAAGTCTATGCCTTCACTGTTGGGTCAGGTTGCAGAAGGTTCTGATGACAAAGCTGGTGTTTGGGGGAGAGGTTTGAGGAGAACAGAGGAGAGCTTGTGATAAATGCACTAGAAAGGAAAAGTGCCCCAAAGCAGCTAAGTTTAGTTTTAGAGCTTAAACAGAATGATATGCTTTTCCTGCATGAAGTGAGTCAATTTATTTTCTAGTATTAAAAACTCTGTATGTGCTTATTTTTAGCAGGCTTTGTGTAGCTTACACTCCCTGCAACAACAAGCACTGGGGACTTGATGTAAAAATAGAACTGGAATAAAAATAGATGTTTTGCTCTATATGCTCACAGCTTCTTGGAACTGTATGTTTCTTAAAGCATCGCTGTGAGAGTAAGCACTGTCAAAACGAAGAGGACAAGGACTGTCTCTGTTTTGTGTAAGTTAATAACCTGCCCAAGGTAAGCTCTGTTTTATGTTCCTCCAAAACATGTTCCAGACTGTGTAGTTGCTCAAGACTTGCAATCAAACAGAAGCAGCTGAAACATCAACAGCCACTGTCATACATCTAAATGAACTGTTGTCCTGTTGTTACATACTCTGTCACACTCTCTCTGTATAATGCTTATTTCTGATAGTCAATAACTGCCATCCAAGCAGGCACTCCTTTCTTCCAGGTGTCTACAAAACAGAAAAGGAAATAGTGGTAAGAAGGAAATTGACTTTAATTGTTTTTAGCTAATATGGCTACCAGGAGCCTACCTCTGAGACATGGCAACAACAGTACTTACCACTGAACTGTGCAATCCCTATTTGCCTCAGTTTATCTGTTAGGAATTTGCATAGTTAACAGCATGAGTATAACTTGACAATGAGGCGTCCTTCCTGTAATATGGCAGTTCTCATGAGAAAGCAGCTGTCAAGAATCTCCCTCCTCCTTCAACATTATTAAAAAAAGAAAAAAAAAAAAAAAGTCAAAAAGCAGGATAATATAAAGCTAAAAGTAGGATAATACAGACCCACAAACCAGCTCAGCAGCCTGGAAACAATGAAGAAATTGTTGGTCAGTAAGCCATCAAACTCCAGGGAGAATAGGTACTGAATAAAAGGAAGAGCAGTCTTTTCTCTTCTGACCCAGTTTATCTGTTCTGCTCTCCCTATCAGATCTCTCCCTTCTGTAACATGCTGTATTTAATACTCATGTATTTCACTTGCCTTTTATACATAAAAAGGGAGGATACGTAGAGAGGATGAGAGGATGAAATTCCTAGGATTGATGGACGTTGACCCCTAACCTCAAATGGTGATATTACCATTCTGTTTATTTTCTGTCAAGTAACAGCACTCAGGAAATAAATACTAGTTTCTTAACAGCTGTCCTGGAGGCTACATCCCTATAGCTATTCTTTTTGAACAGAGTAAACTAAATAAAGTTAGATTAATTTATCAGACATGATCTCATATTGAAAGAACTGATGTCACTAAAATAACATTCTAAATCCAAAAGTCTAATGTAATAATTAAAGTGGAATGTGGTCTGTTTAGTACTGTACTGACTTAAGCCACGCTCTTTATTTGCAGCTGTGCTGGCATAAGGTTAGCCCTGCTGATATGGGCAATACTTAAAAGATAGCAGTGAGTAATTTCAATGACCAAGATTTATTATGTAGAGCTTAAGATTTTCAGCAAAGCATTTAAACCTAGCAAAAGGAGAACTTGCACTTATGGGACTGATAGATGAAAAGTAACAAGAAGCTGAAAAGAATCAGACGCTTCTTTTGCCTGTTCAGAAAAATGTTTTAAAGGTGACTTCTAATGTTCCTTTATGTGTCGGCTGATGCTGAGGGGGAAGGAGAGCTCTCAGAAAAAAATTATCAGATGTGGTTTCACTCTTCCTTTCTCCCTGCAGAGGTGCCCTTCTTCTCCGCAGCCTGTGATATTGGGCTGTCTCACGTCCTTTTCTCTTCTGCCCCTTATTCCTTCTCAGTGGCCCCATTCCTCCTCATTTTCCACCTTCTTCACTGCTGACCTCACAACCTCAATCTCTTGTTTTTATAGAGCTCTTTTCAGTGGAGTAGCTCAGCTTCCTGAAGGCATGAAAGCACCCCCACACCATCCCAAAGAATGCTCTTTCATTTTTTGCCTCTTCCACTACGAGCTTGCAGCCATTATAGATGAATAGAATGCATACAAATATATGTATATAAATGACTCTACATGCAACTTGTGAATGTTGGATCTGGAACACATCTTTTTTAAACATCTCGGTGGAGGCGTGTGTATGAAGGCTTGCCAGTAAGCTGTGCCAAATATGTTCCTCACTTGCCTGGCTGGGCAGTCACTGTGGTATGCTGTTTTATGAGGAAAACAGCAGATAGCTGGAGAAGCCAAGGGCAGCAGCCTTGCCTGTTTGAAAGGGAAATGCTTGCAGAGGTGATAAAAGTGACAAAAGTCTTGCTTGAAGAAGTTGTTTAAAATATTTTACGGTTGTTAGAGAAAGAGATTTCCTTTTCCAGCATGCTTCATCCCATCCTTGGGTAGCTGTTTGAAACAGCTCCCTGCCTAGCTGCAACCCTTCTGGTTGCTCTCTTTGCAACATGTCAGCCTTTCAGGGCACCAAGAACCAAACCAGGCATTTGGGGCGCTGCCCAATTGCACTTACAGATACATTACTAGATGCAAATTCATCGTAACTGAGTTGGCTCTACTGCACATGTCAGGAGTAATGCAGTATTTAACACCATTCTTAGGGCCTGTTTCTGCAGCAGTATTATTGAGAATGTCCTTTTCCATTTTTAAACAAACAGTAATTTATTGAGTCCCAGTTGATTTTGTAGAGAGAAAAAAAATGGGAAACAAGATAAAAAACAAAGGCTCTTCTATAGATACAGATTCTCATATATATAAAAAAAAAAAAAAAATAGCAAAAGCAATCCCATTGATAATGCAGGCAATCCTCAACGCTCTCTTATGATATTTTCCAGTTGTGGAGCAAGCATTGCTGGCTGACATACATTTGCAGAGGAAAAATACTCTTTTTTTATCTCTTCCTATAACATGTGAAACGTGCACTTTATTTCTAAAAAGATTGTGGGTTTAGTTTCTTCTGTAGATGTACGTAGGGAAAGTAAATGCATCCAGCAGAGGGAGCTCCAAAATCTCATTTGCTCGTGGGAGCGACGTATGGCACGGCTCAGAAATGATGCTCTGGTAAAATGCTGGTTGAGACAGATAAATCCTTCGGTGATTTTCATTCCCTTCTGTTAGGAATTCCTGTCTTTCATGTCTCACAATCCTCAACATTGAAATCATAGCAGATTTTTTTCTGTGCACAGAGGCATTTTTAAGTCTCTTCTCACATTCTAAAACAATTTATACATTTAAATTAATTTCAACTTACATTTAAAAGCAGCGGATGGCATAGCATTTTTTTTTCACAGCGTTTATTTAAAATACTTCTATTCAGCTTTGCTATAAAAAGTCACAGCATAGGAATTACTGAAAACAATCTTTGCTCAGCAAATGAGCAAAGATATTTCCCTAAACATATGTATGTGAATTCAGTGTGCCTTTTGATGGTCAAATCAGCCAGCCTGAGGTGAGGCAGATGGATGGCAAACACTGTGAGTTAGGCTTAAGCCCTCTCCTTTCTCTGCCAGCAGCTCTTCCCTCACTTTTCAGATCCATCAAGGAGTGGCCATGTTCTACTTCATCATTCTAGCGCATACGACTTCATCTAATCTGAAGTATGAAGGGCAACCTCCATATGCCCTTAATTTATATAGTCAATAAACTTTATATAAACATAGCATACTCACTAGATGTTATTTGTCTATATTTTAGCTAACTTGGAAAAAAATATATAAAATCATTGCCTGTCTCTTGTTCACAGTATTTAAACCTTTGTCTCTGCAAAGAAGCAGATTGCAGCTTTCACAGGCCCAGAAGCAGAAGTACCGAGCAAGTGGAGTATAGAAAGCAAAACCCTTTTGCTATCTCTCCCTTTTGGCCTCATTTTCCATGTTCAAAATTTCCTGAAGCTCAAAAACCTCAGGAACCTGTAAAAAACCATGCTTGCTGCCCTCATTCTTATAATAAAGTCAGAAAAGACATAGCATTTAATTTCTTAATTTTTTTTTTTTTTTTTTTTTTAGTGTCACACCACTAAAATTTCTGGTCTGCTGGGGGCCTTTTTTCTTTCTCTCGCTTAATGGATGTAGAGATGTAATGGGAGTAGTCCTTCAGAGGAGTAGCTGCACAGTCCTGTAGCAGCTGCTGCTGTGTGTGGGATGGAGGCCCATCTGAAACAGTGTGTGGCATTGCCCTTGATACAACTCCTTGTTCTGCCAAAGAATTAATGTCATGATGTACTCCTTCCCAACTCAGCAGCCTCCAGATGCAGGAGAGAACACTGTTCATTTTGCAAACAAGAAAGCAGCAAATGTTTTCTTGCTGATGGCTGCTTACTTTGTGTATGTTGCTCTGTGGACAGAACAGAGCTGGGAGCTATTTTGTGCCATTCAGACCTTCCTGTCACCAACTTCTGGGTGTGTTGTGACTGTGTTGTGCCCAAATAATCAGAAATCAGAATCTGGTTCCACAATCTGTTTTGTTCCTCTCTTCCCCTCCTCTTTTTGATCTGCTTCCAAGAGCATCCTTTGCAGTTAGTGATGTTGGCCAGGCACTCTGGATATTTGAAAAGCCAGCCACTTGTTTAGTTGCAAAAACAGTGCTTTAGGCTTATTTTTTGAGAAATTTACTGTATACAAATATTGAAACGTTGATACACTGTCATACTGAAGAAAAAAAAAGTTACTAAACTGGTTCATATTTATTTGTGCGTTTTAAATGTGCTCAAGTGTTGCCACAAACTATTGTGACATCTCACAAAGGATAGAAAAGCAGAACCTCCATTTGATGCCATCAGCCTGCAACCTGCGCATCTCCCAGCTCCTCTCCTTCTGAACTGGTGCCAGGTAGAGCTTGGGTATTTATCTGATTAGTCTGGAAGTCCTCACACTCTCAAACCATCATTTTCCCCTTTACATACTCTCCAGCAAGGCTAATTTCTGGGATCTTGTGTAATATCCTGAAGAACTAAATCTGCTAGATCACTTTCTTTTCTGAGGCATATCCCTCCCTCCTGTTTCAAACATCTACAGGGTAGTGTCAATCGTAGATGAGTGTTAAGAAGGTAAATTTGATCACTGCATTCGGTATTTTTTCTTTTATTCTCTTGCTCTGCATCGCCCCTAATGCCTTCTCTTGTTTTGTAGCTGTGCAACTACCAGTGTTGTTATTCTCCAGCATGCTCTAAAATACTTTATTCAAGCTTTATCCAATGAGCTTGCCTTCCAAACATGAGATCTGTGAGAGAAACAAAGCATCCTTTCCCAGTAGAGGATGTCCTCTGGGTGTTTTAACCCCTGAGGATGATGGAAGAGTGGCCAGCTTGCCCGTTTCCCATGAGCCAAGATGGTCACCATGTTGTGCCAGCACCCACAAAATGGCTGCCCCCGCATCTCCTCCCCACAAAGATGGCCGCTGTATCCCTGCAGAGCAGCCACACAGTGTGTGTGTGGGTACTGGCAGTCAGCTGGAAGAGGGAAGTGGGATGTGGGGTGTGAGGAGAGGGTTAAATCCGGTACATGGCGGGGAGGGAGAGTGCAGAGGATGGCTGGGTAAGGCCTGAGCAGATGCAGAGCTGAGGGCTGAATTATGCTGCGTACTTCAGGTGGAGTCTTCTGTGATTTGGGAGGAGTGGCATTCCCCCCCCCCACATGCACTTTTACTTTGAACCTTTGTGATTTAAAAGCTTTTAGAAACTCACAAACCATTGTGCTACTGTGCAGCAGGCTTCTCAGCAGAGAAGTGGTTGTACTTCCTGGGGGTATGCAGGTTATGCCTGTGGCATCAGTACTGGTATGGTCAAATCCTAATTGAATTGTGCAGCTTTTTCTAACACGAGTAAAAAAATAGGTTTAAAACCAAGCTGATCGTGAATAAATGCGATCTGACACATCGCTGTCCTATTATTGTTCTCTCTAGTTTTAAGCAGCGAGTCAAAGAAGCTCAAAGCTTCAGAGACGAGGTTCCCAGAGTGTGCATATCAATAGAACACTGTGGTCGTTTTCTTTGTAATGAAGATCCCTTAAAATTTCATGAGCATGTTGGATCCAGTCTGCATTGCATATGTCAGCAGAAAAAAAAAACAGAGGAATGAGAAAAGTGAGATTTACTCATCTTTATTTCTGCTCTAGAGAAACACATAAAGATGAAAATTCTGGTTTTGAGGTTTCTTTGTTGTTGTTTGGGATTTTTTAAGGTGTTTTTTGTTTGTTTGTTTGTTTTATATATCTTTTTATGCCTTATAGCACAACAAGCCATTGACATTTGTCTTCCCGATTATAAGCAACATCCTGGCTGTGCCCCTTGCCAGCTCCTTGTGCATGCAACCCCAGCTCCTCACGGGCAGGGCAGCATGAGAACAATGTGAACAATCCTTGGCTCATTGTAAGCACTGCTGAGCAGCAACTAAAACATCAGTGTGTTATCACCACTGTTTTCAGCACAAATCCAAAACACGGCAGCATATGAGCCTCTGCAAAGAAAAGTAACTCCATCCGAGCCAAGGACATAAGCTTCATTGGAACTCCGAGTTCCTTGGTAGTGCTGTATTTTAATTCAGTCAAGCTGGCAAAGATATTTTCCAGGCAGAAATAGCAAGTCTGCAGAAAACAATGAGACCCACCTTTTGTTCCACAAAGGTCTGTCCAAATTTGGTTTGTCCTCATTGCTGCAGCTTTACCAAAATCAGAGTAATCTGTTAAATAGTTCATACAGCATCGTTATCTACCCACCTGTCTTTGCCAACCGAGCGTCATCAGAGATGAGCACAGTCACATCAGTCTCCCTTGTTCTTTGCATTGAGATTTCTGCTTTGTGATCTCTTGGCCTCTTCATAGCTAGGCTGGTGCTCAACTTTATTGCCCCCTCAGGGCCCATGGGAAAAGGTTTAGAAACTGCTAGATCAGTGTTATTTTGAATAAAACCATCTCAAAAGAGACAAGGGTGGCTGATTTTAAAAATACATGAGCCATATACATAAGTGTCCAAGACACTGTCAACTGGTGGTTTACTCTCTGGAAGAGAGATGTCCAAGAGGCTCTGTGTGGCAGAGAAGCTTTCCTGCTTTGTTCTGGCCTCCACCTCCTGCAGTGCTAATACATTTAGGTCCGCCTGTCACATGGTTCTTGTTGGAGGCCTCCACAGTGAAGAAAGAGGTTTAAGACAGCTTTTCAGCCTTGCACAGCCATGTTCCTTGGCACACACCTTTCATCCCGGGGAAGAGCAGGCAATTGGATGCCCCACAAAAGTACTGCTTCCAGCAGGAGCTGAAGTGTCAAAGAGAGGAACAACTGTTAACAGAAGTGCTGGGAGACACAGTTGAAGTGAAGACCAAAATTTCCATACACATTCTTTTAATCTTTTAACTGCTTGTGAGTATACAGGCTTTGGGGAGAATGAAGAGACATGAAATGATCAGGACAAATATGCCTAAAAATAGTGTCATGTATATGGCTGACAGAGGTCTATTCAGCCCAGGTTTTGGTAACACCACAGAATCACACAGAATCACAGAATCACCCGGGTTGGAAGGGACCTCAAGGATCATGTAGTTCCAACCCCCCTGCCTAGCAGGGCCACCAAACATACACATTCAGATCAGGTTGCCCAGGACCCCGTCCAACCTGGCCTTAAACACGTCCAAGGACGGGGCATCCACAACCTCCCTGGGCAGCCCGTTCCAGGGCCTAACCACTCTCCTTGTAAAGAACTTCCCCCTAACATCCAACCTAAATCTTCCCTCCTTCAACTTGGATCCATTTCCCCTAGTCCTGCTATTGTCAGCCCTTTTGAAGAGTTTACTTCCCTCCTGGGTGTAGGTTCCCTTCAGGTATTGAAAGGCTGCAATGAGGTCACCCCGCAGCCTTCTCTTCTCCAGGCTGAACAAGCCCAACTCCCTCAGCCTGTCCTGATAGGGGAGGTGCTCCAGCCCCCTGATCATCTTAGTCGCCCTCCTCTGGACCCTTTCCAAAATCTCTATGTCTTTCTTGTACTGAGGGCTCCACACCTGGACACAGTACTCCAGATGGGGCCTCACAAGAGCCGAGTAGAGAGGGACAATCACCTCCCTGTCCCTGCTGACCACCCCTCTCCTGATGGAGCCCAGGATCCCATTTGCCTTTCGAGCTGCCAGAGCGCACTGCTGGCTCATGTTCAGTCTCTCGTCCATCAGGACCCCCAGGTCCTTCTCTGCCGAGCTGCTCTCAAGGACCGCTCCTCCCAGCCTGTACAGGTGCCTGGGGTTCTTCCGGCCCAAATGCAAAACCTTGCACTTTGCCGTGTTGAACCTCATCAGGTTCACCCGAGCCCAGCTTTCCAGCCTGTCGAGGTCCCTCTGAATGGCATCCCTTCCTTCCACCGTATCAACCGCACCACTCAGCTTGGTGTCGTCAGCAAACTTGCTGAGGGTGCACTCAATTCCCTCATCGATGTCATTAATAAATGTTAAAGAGCACCGGTCCCAAGACAGACCCTTGGGGGACACCACTTGTTACCGGCCTCCACCTGGACATAGAGCCATTGACCACCACCCTCTGTCTGCGGCCTTTCAACCAATTGCTTATCCATCGGGTCGTCCACCCATCAAATCCACTTCCCTCCAATTTGGAGATGAGGATGTGGTGGGGGACCATGTCAGAGGCCTTGCTCAGGTCCAGGTAAATGACATCGGTCGCCTTCCCTTCGTCCACCAATGCCGTCACTCCATCATAGAAGGCCACAAGATTAGTTAGGCATGACCTTCCTTTGGTGAAGCCGTGCTGGCTGTCTCGGATCACATGCTCATTCTTTATGTGATCGAGCATGTTGTCCAGGAGGATCTGTTCCATGATCTTCCCAGGCACGGAGGTGAGACTCACCGGCCTGTAGTTCCCCGGGTCCTCCCTGCTCCCCTTCTTGTATATGGGAGTGACATGACCCTTCCTCCAGTCATCCGGGACCTCACCTGACAGCCACGACTTCTCAAATATGATGGAGAGCGGCTCGGCAACCACCTCAGCCAGCTCCTTCAGGACCCTGGGATGCACGCCATCCAGCCCCATAGACTTGTATTCATTCAGTCTAAGGAGGCACTCTCGGACTTGCTCTGCCCTTACAGTGGGGAGGGATTTACCTCCTTGGTCCCCACATAGAGGTTTGGGGATGCAGGGTTCAGGAACGTGAAAAAGACTAGAATCCTGGCCACCAGTGAAGACCGAGGTGAAGAACTCATTCAGCACCTCAGCTTTCTCTTCATCTGTTGAAGCCAGTTCTCCTTTTAAATTTACCAAAGTAGGTATGCCCGTTTTGGCCTGTCTCTTCTGGGCAATGTACCTGTAGAAGGTTTTCTTATTGTTTTTCACGTCCCTTGCCAAGTTCAGTTCTGCCTGCGCCTTGGCTTCCCTGATCCCACGTCTGCAAGTCCGGACGGCATCCCTGTACTCTTCCCAGGTGACACAGGTAACACCAAGCTTAACAAGGCTATTAAAGAATGAGTAGATGCTGAGGGGAACTGGAAAAAAACAGGAGATAATGTGGAAACACATGAAGAAGAAATCCTGCCCATTAACTCATCCTTGACCACGTGTGGATGTGAGAAGAGGGAAGGATGCACAGCTGTAATGTGGAATTGGTGGAATGAGAAGCCAGGGATGGCCACAGGAGCAGGGTGTGAAAGTGACTAACGCTGTGAGATTTGAATAGCTGGGATCCCTTGTCAGCATGAAACACATCATATGCTGGCAGATCTTCCAGGGAGGGCCCTTGAGAGAGATGCACGTACATTTAAAAGGAGATGCTCTAATTTTCTTGCACTCGTGCAGTCACGACGTGTGGGTGGGTGGAGAAGGTCTAGCACTAAACATCATGCTAAGCACATCAAGTTGTTCAGTCTTAAATGCCATCATTTGGTGCTTACCTCATTGCTCTGGAGGTGAGAGCCTGACTCAAATTGACAATGATCTGCTGAAAAGTCAGACTGCAGTAGAAGTGAAATGGCACTTTGCTGCTTTTTATTTCTTTGCTCAAGCAGAGTAATGTGAGAATGATATAGAGGGGAGCAGGGAGGGTAGGATTCAGAACTTCTAGCCCCCTGCACTTGTAGCATTGGTAAGAATTAATAATTAGGGACTACTCATTATAAAACCATAGGCATGTTTTCTACAATAGTATGTTTTGAAAGTGTTTATTAACACAGGCTCAATGTGGCCTTGTTAATCAATGCTTTTTAGAAATCCCTTGCATTAGGAATTTATGCAGGATATATAATTGCTCTCATGATTAAAAGAGGCCTTGAAACATGGATAAAAAAACATGATGTGTAGAAAAAAAATCTACCTAACATTTTTTGGCATTTATTTATAATGGCATAATGACCATCTGCTTCCCAGAACCTGTAAAAAAAAAGCTTTCTGTGCACCTGTTTTTATTGCACTGAATGTCAATATGTTGTCTTTCCTGTTATCGCAGCATCGGTCTCTGGTATCTGTTACTAATGCAAAAATGGTTTATTCCTAATAATAGAAAATGGGTCGTAAATGAGTGCCCTAGTTTACTGCTGAATTGGGGCCCCAAAAAGTGGAGCAGATTTATAGATACTCATGAGGTTTATGTACTATAGGGAAATATGACAATTATTATTTTTTAGACCAAATCCCTCTTAAGTTTCCTGTGAGCATGAGATAAGTTTTCACTGCTGGTTAAAAATTGTGTTTCCTTCTGTTAAATGAGGAAGTAAAGCATGGAGTGTTTCAACTTTTATGCTCGTTGAATGGCTATATTCAGCAGGTTGTCAGTGGGATTTAAGTTACTTCACAGACATCGGGACCTGTCACAAAGCAAAGCAGCAGCCTCTGAAGAGCAGTCAGTTTGGATCTTTGTACATGAAGAAACATTAAATCATTCAGGACTTTGCTGTCCCCAATATCAAATCTGGATTGCTGTGAAACAGCAGACCAAGGGTTCTGTTCACCACGATCATGGTTTTTTTACAGTGTGGAAATCTAATCTTTACAAAATCATTAATGGTCATTCCCAGCGCTGAGGACTCTTCTTCCCCTGTGCTGAAGTGGGGACAAAGAAAATAACAGAGAACACACAGGGACAAAGAGGAAGCAAAGTAACAGCTGTCAAAGCTCAATCAAAGTATTTGTACGTGGAGAAGTACCATTCTTCAGCAAAATGAGAGTCTGCTTCCAGCTCTATTTAAAATCCCTGAGCAGAGACACCATTTCTGTTTCTGTCCACACACACAGACCCAGAAAGTGGTGGAGGAGGTTGTGAGAATCCAGGAGCTGCTGGAGCATAGCTTTGTGTTGAGGTTCAGCACAAGGACCTCACTGCTCAATACATTCAGTTCGGAATGGGGTCAGAGATGAATGGTTTCCTTCTCACAAGACTCTGTATGTGTATCACAGGCAGGTTTTTCAAGCCATTTGCACTACTCTCAAGTTGATTTCTTGTTTCTTGGTTACCTTCCAATTGTAATTCCCTTGAAGCTCTTCCCTAGCATGCATTTGTAGGCTGTGAAAAGCATGGTAGATAGCAAGGAAAACAGGAAGTTTCAATGCAATTCCCAGAGGTTACATGCAAGATTGAAACAAAAAACTGTTTTATGTTTATTTTGGCCTGCATAGCTGGAACCTCGAGCTGTGCAGTTATTAATGCTCAGAAAAACATTCCAGTGGGTACGTACCCATGAACCTGCTGACTTCTTGTTACCGTATTTAAAGAGATGCTGTAGAAAATAAAACCTAGTTTATCCAGTGAACTTTAACAGCACTGCATCTGTTCAGATGACGTGTTTTCTAAGAATATGCTTTTTTTAGAACTTGTTACTTTTCTGATCATTCCTTGAGCCAAGGCAACAAAACTGTTCATACAGATATTGCCTGGCTCCTACATTCCTGGCAACTCATTTATTTGAGTGAAGAAAAAGGAGGAGAAACAACTCCTACATTGTGAACTTCCCCTCTGCAGTACGCTGAAGGTTTCCTCCAACCAGTCCTATATGGCGTTACCTCCTGCAGAGCAGCAGACTGCTCTCTAGCACAGGCAGAATTTTTTGTATGTCCCTTGATTCATTTTGGTCCTCTCTTTCCAAATGCTATGAATGCCTCACCCTCCCCTGACCTAAACACCAATTTCTGTCTTTGGTTGGAATACGACTCTAAACCAGAAAATGGGAGCTAATTTCTTAAATCTGAATCAATCTGAATCAGCAATCAATTCTGTAGCCAAAATAAGAAAAGCAAGACTGAAAAATACAGTGACCAACAACAAAGCTAAACTCATGCTGATCAATAAAGCAATTATACCTGGGAGTTGTCTCAGTCTCCAAAATGTAGAGGAAGGACTGGCTTTTTTTTTTTTTTTTTTTTTTTAAGAATGGATAGCCCAAGGTTGTATCCTAAAATTGTTAGCTTGTTATATGATTTAGGGTCTACCTGTAGTGGCAGAGAGCATTTCAACAGTTTGCTGGGGAAATGGCAATGATTTGTGCCTGTCAAGTGGAATTTCTCCATTGAAACCTCCTACCAGATTTAATTAATGCTCTTGTTGACCTGCACCAGCTTCTCAGAAAGTGCTTCTCATCTGGTCTCGTAATTCTCTCTCAGGGTATCCATAAACACGGCATGCTGTGGAATGCTAATATTGGCTGTGTGAGGGAGTCACCTTCCCTGTACGCTGAGCAGATACAGCTGTCCATTGTATAAGTAGTTCAAACTTTAAAAAGATATGCTCTACCACATTTTAGATCAAGGGGTTTTTTTTACCTACCAATTGGAATTTATCTTCCACTTATCTGCTTTTCAAAGTCATTAGCACTGTTCAGCTGGGGAAATAGCTAAATTGTAGCTGAGGCTGGTGGGCATAAGAGACAAACCTATGAAGCAATTAGTAACTGAATGCCCTGGACATGTAGCTAAGTTTAAATGTGTATGTGCTGGGCTATGTCATCAAAGTTGGCTGATGAGGATGTCTAGTGTTACTCTGATTCCTGATACTCTCTGTAAAGGGTAACAGGTCTTATATGTTCTAAATAAATAAGCAGAGAACTCCAGATGTGGAGTCCTCAGTACAGGGGAGACACAGACTTGTTGGAAATGTCCAAAAGAGGGCCACAAAAGTGATGCAAGGGATGGAACACTTCCCTTTGAGGACAGGCTGAGAGAGTTGGTGCTGTTCAGCCTGGAAAAGAGAAGGATATGAGATGAGGTCTTTCAGTATTTAAAATGGGAGCTACAAGAAAGAAGGGAACAGACGCTAGTAGTTGTGATAGGACAAGATGAAATGGTTTCAAACTTAAAGAGGGTAGATTTAAGTTGGATGTAAGAAATTTTTTACAGTGAGAGTGGTGTGGCACCAGAACAGGTTGCCCAGAGGTATTTTGTGGTCCTCCTTTGGATGCACTCTGACAGGTTCATATTTCTCTCCTGTACTGAGGACTCCACATCTGGACACAGTACTCCAGGTAAGGCCTCACCAGCAAAGTAGAGGGACAGGATCCCCTCTCTTGATCTGCTGACCATGCTTCTGTTGATGCAGCTCAGGATATGGTTGGCTTTCTGGGCTGTGAAGGCACATTGCTTCTCATGTCCAGCTTCCCATCCACCAGTACACCCAAGTCAGCAGGGCTCTGCTCTAATCTTTTGTCCTGCAGCTTGTACTGATAGTGATGGTTACTACAACCCAAATGCAAGACCTTGTACTTGGCTTTGTTGAACCTCATGACTTCTCAAATCGTTAATGGAAGCTTATGTGAGAAACCTATGCTCTTGTTCTCTGATATTGCTTCATAGTTACTGTCACTGTTACAACTCAAGACACAGCCACCCTGGAAACCTGAGCTGGGACAGAGTGCTGACACTGTTGACATTTTAAATACATGCTCATCTTGTTATGCTCCAAGGCAATCAGTCAGTGCTTTTACCACAACTCCCAGTAATGGATCTGAAAAACAGCACTAACTTGCGTCACTGACATATAGTTCCTCTGGTAGCTTGATTCCCTTCTTCTTTCTTCCTCTTTTGTTCATGCTTTTCTGTTTGCCAGCACAGTAACTATCTACACAGAGTGGTTTTCATATAGGGCAGATATTAGCAGTGATAAGTCATCTGAAAAAAACCCTAACTTTTAAGTTTGTACACTCTAAGACATCCAATGCTGAAAAGTTTTGTTGCAATATGCTTGTCATAGTGAGACCTGCCTGGGAGTTCCCTAGTGATCATGTATGGATTGTTAAAACACTGAACTCATTTTCCTGCATTTTACCAGTAGATCTTGTATTGTTATAGCATTCCTTTTCCTCTCTAACACTTCAAAAATATGTTTAGGATGATAGCTGACACTGATCTATCCTCAGCTGGTGAGCTGGAGAAGAAAATGAAAGAGCAGAAAGTAAGTCATTGCTGAGGGTTCACATTACTTACAAACCTTCCCTTGAATAATCTGGGCTCAGAGATACTTTCATTGTAACATTTCTTGCTCTGTTCCACTGAACTGAATAGAAGAAAAAATGATATTTTGAAATGTATTACCAATATGTGGCTGAATCATTAAAGATTTAAAGTTGCAATGGAGTAGACGTTACTTGCTTTTATTTATGTGAGCAACAGAGCTTATTTGTACAGCCTTATTTTCAAAATCTGCCCATCTCCACACAGAAAAACAAAACAAAACACACAAAAAAAACCCAACCACTTCTGATTTCTGTAGATTTCAACACACAATTCTTGTGAGAGAACTTTTAAACTGTGCATCAGATTGAGTTCCCATGTAAATATGTGTGACTCCTTCCAAAGTACCATGTGCTGAATTTATCTACTATCCTATACGATAAACTCTATCCCTGTAGGATTGCATTTGGCCTGAGATTTAGAAATCTCTCCTCTTGTTAGTTCTGGTTGCACAGAGCCTTTTGGGGATAACTCCAGTGAGTGTGAGCAGCAGCATCCAATTCTGTGCTCCAGTTTTCACAGACATACAAAGCAGCAGGGGAAGCAAAGATGACAAGTCACACTTAACGTCAGCTCTGTGAAAAGATTAGTATTAATGGCTTAGAAATCGAATTAGCCACTCCTTTTCTTTTAGTGAAAGCTGGTATGTCAAAGGTTGCTGTCTCTCAGGAGAACAGTGGGGTGCAGATGGCTGAAAATCCTGTCATGCTTTTATGGAAAATAAGATTTTGGCGCATCGTTTTTCTTCAGATCTTGGAACTCCTGAGGAAGCCACACTGTCACCACCTGGCTGGGCTCCCCCCATCCAACCGCTTCCATCTGTAGCCATCTTTCCTCCCTTACTGAACAGATTTCTTACACAGACTGGTAGCTGTTTGCCAGACAGTGTTAGGTGGCTGTCAGCAAATGGGATGCAAATCACTTTTCTATTTGTTTAATTGAAGTTTCTTCTCTTGTCTTTCATTCATCTTCAGTGACGGTCAAGGGCAACAGTTTGAGGCTTTTAAAAAAGAAAAAAAATAATGTTTCTGTCCCAGTTAATGTCTGTTTGTGGGAATATATTACTTTTATTCATATGTGGCTTAATGCTGGATTTATTTCATTATTAGATCCCTTTCATACCAGTGTTCATCTTTACCAAGAATTCACATGTACCTTTCCATGAGACATTCAGAAGACTGTGCATCTTAAAAGTCACTAGATAAGTTGTTTGATTCCTATTTGTTAGCCCAGAAAACATGCGGAAGCCCAAGACATTCATTCAGGACATTCATCCAACCTCTTCTTGGCTTTGCATGAATTGCAGTTTGTCAGAGTAGGTTAGTGCTTTAGTACTTCATATGTAATTCCTCCAGCATTTTGGTAGTCCAGAGGAGGATGGACATTTTTTCTCCATTGTGGATTGTGACCTGTTCCACAAAATTCTGTTTATTGTAGGCTTTTCTTTTTCCAGGCATTAAAGGGTGTATGGTAACTGTTGAGTCACGGCGTGAACCACTGATTGAACACCTGGGGAAAGGACCACCAGGTCAGCCCTGAGAGCACAGGTGAAGGCAATTCACCTGTGTAACCAGGAGAGGTGGAGCCTGGCTGCACCTCTCTTAGACCCCATTTATGAGCTGAATGGCACTGTGGAATGATCTCTGGTTGGAGATTCATCCCTTGTGGAGTCTTTTTTGGGAGCCTAGACCTTTGGAGATGGGTGGGCACCTTTACTTTTCCTATGAAATACCATTCTATCTGCACTGGTCCCTTTGCTGTTACATTCCTGTATTGCCTTTCTGCTGCATTAATCTTTCTAATTATAACAAAGGTGATCAACAATTTGAATTTTCCCTTCTTTTAAATATTGTCTGGGCCTCTACAGAAGTATGCAGAATGTCCACCTAGATTTGGGGCTATTGGAAAGAAGGAGAGAGATGCTTCAGTGGGATCTTTTGGGACAGGGTAAGGGGAAATGGTTTCAAACTAAAAGATGAGATTTAGACTGCAATGGAGTCTCTCTTGCCCAGAGAGATGGTAGAAGACCCATCTCTGGAGACATTCAAGGCCAGACTGGATGTGGCTCTGAGCAGCCTGATTTAGCTGTAAGTGTCCAAGTTCATAGCAGCAGAAATGGGTATTTGACCTTCTAGGGTACTTCCTGATCAAATTATTTTATTATTTGCCAGCAGTTTCAAAGTACGTTGAATCACAGCTTTTGCGCCATTATTGATATATTGGAGTATAGCAAATATCTAGAGAGATCTCCATAAATCATTTTTATCATCTGTAGTCTTGCTGCACAGAGAAGAAAACTCCTGGAGACACTGTCCAGGAGTACAAGAGGGAATGGTGGGCATCTCACACTAGCATTTCATTGGAAGAAGGCATCCCAGACTTGCTATGGAGGGCCATCAAATATTTACTGTTACTTTAACCTGAGATTCAGGTATGAAATAGGGTCTCCAGCACCACCCCTTTTGATGACTGTCAGCTGATGCAAGGCTTGCTAATGTAATCAGCTTTCAGGTTCTCTGACTGATCTTTCTTAAATGCAGTTTTCCTGAAGAATTTAGCTTGAGGTATAAATCAGTCCTCATTTTAGAACCAAGACAGTTATTTTGTGCAGACTGAAAAGGAAAGGGTAAAAGTAAATTTGTATTATTATTATGTCTGTAGGTTAGCAATTTGGTTTAACTCACAAAAGAGATCTCTTCTGAGAGAGACAGAAGAGACAGCAGTTCCTCTGGCTTTCTGTATAGCTTGATGCAAATGGTTGCTTCTTGAAAGTAAGTTGTTACCAGTTATATGGATGCTTTGATTTTGTCATGTATTTTTAGCAGAATGCTTGAGCCGGATATATTAAACTAAATGTAACAAATGCCCCAACTCCATCATGGTTAGTTTTTTCTGGTACTACCCAAAATGTTCTTGTGAACCTTGTGTTGCTTGTGCCTCTAAAAGTATTAGCATAGTTAAGAAACAAAGATACTGCTGTTAAGGAAAAAAGGAATCCCTAGCAGTGTTTCAGCAGACTCTTGGTTCCTTGCAGGTTATCCTAAATTCTCTACCACATCTCATTCTTATTTGCTGAACGCTGCTCACAGCATCATGTCAGGTTACAGGAGCCTGTGCTGTCCTCCAAGCAGCCACTTTTCTGCCCATCTTAATAGCTGCTCTTCTTCCTTGTAGCCTAGGGCCACCTAACTCTCAGGAGGGAGCAGAGTGCCAAAGATACTATCTTCTTCTGTAATAACACCCATCTTGCTCCTAACTCTTCCCATCTTCCAGCATTTGCCTGCGTGCTCCTTTCCTCCTCACTCACATCTCAGGATGACCCTCAAGGGGCTCTGGGGCAGCTGTAGAACATCTGCCTGACCATCCAAGAAGTGGACAGTCAGTCCAATGCCTTTAAGGGCGAATCCATTACTTTTGATCCAAGATGGATCTATTCAACTAGAAACCAGTGCTATTAAAAATAAGATGCAAAGCAACTGACAGATATACAGTGAACAGATATACACTTCTTTGGGTAAGGAACTGGTTAGAGGGCCGTGCCCAGCGGGTCGTGGTGAATGGAGTGAAGTCCAGCTGGCGACCCGTTTCAAGTGGTGTCCCCCAAGGGTCGGTACTGGGGCCGACCTTGTTTAATATCTTTATTGATGACCTGGATGAGGGGATTGAGTGTACCCTCAGCAAGTTTGCAGATGATACCAAGCTGGGAGGTGGTGTTAATCTGCTTGAGGGTAGGGAGGCCCTTCAGAGGGATTTAGACAGGCTGAACCGCTGGGCTGAGGTGAATGGGATGAGGTTCAACAAGGCCAAGTGTCGGGTCCTCCATTTTGGCCATAACAACCCCATGCAGCGTTACAGGCTTGGGGATGAGTGGCTGGATGAGTGTGAAGAAGAGAAGGACCTGGGGGTGTTGGTTGATGCTCGGCTGAACATGAGCCGACAGTGTGCTCAGGTGGCCAAGAGGGCCAACGGCATCCTGGCCTGCATCAGAAATAGTGTGGCCAGCAGGAACAGGGAGGTGATCATCCCCCTCTACTCAGCACTGGTGAGGCCGCATCTCGAGTATTGTGTTCAGTTTTGGGCCCCTCACTACAGGAAAGATGTTGAGATCCTGGAGTGTGTTCAGAGAAGGGCAACAGAACTGGTGAGGGGTCTGGAGCACAAACCTTATGAGGAGCGGCTGAGGGAGCTGGGATTGTTCAGTCTGGAGAAGAGGAGGCTCAGGGGAGACCTCATTGCACTGTACAACTTCCTGAAGGGAGGTTGTGGTGAAGAGGGATTTGGCCTCTTCTCCCAGGCAATGAGCAGGACACGGGGCAATGGCCGCAAGTTATATCAGAGGAGGTTCAGGTTGGACATAAGGAAGAACTTCTTCTCTCAGAGAGTGGTCAGGCACTGGAATGGCCTGCCCAGGGAGGTGGTGGAGTCACCGTCCCTGGCAGTGTTCAAGACGCATGTGGATGACGTGCTGCGTGATATGGTTTAGTACTAGTGGTGGCAATGGTGATGAGGAGACGGTTGGACTGGATTATCTTATAGGTCGTTTCCAACCTTGTGATTCTTGTGACAGAAAGGCCAAGCTCTCAAGTTGAAAGATTAGACTAATTTTAGCAACTCAAGCAGCCCTAGAACTGTGAATGAAACTCTAGCAAACATCCATAATTGATCAAAATCTCTTCCGAAGCTTTTGAGATTTAAATCCCTAGTAGGGTAACTGATGCTTTTATTGTAACTCAAGTTATAAGATGACAGACCAGGGGAACTTCAAGAAAAACAAGTGGTACAGCATGTTTGTGTATGGTAGGACAGAGTAGGATTGACTTCTTGTTTAGCCTGGATGAAAAGCAGTGTCAGAGAGCACTACCCGTGGGAGCAGTTTCTGAGGAATAACATGTCACACTTAAAATTGAATCTTCTGAATGTGTTCTTTGTTCTGAGTTTTGGACTCTACTGTGATGAAAGGTTTAAGAAATATTTAGGTCTGAGCTATATTCTTCCTCTACCTAATATTAATACTGACATCTACTTCTGTGGGAGCAGGTCCAGACTGCTGCTTGGCTCCTTCAAAATGCAATAAATGTAATGCCATTAAAAGGAAAGCTATTACACTAATTAAAATGAGATTCATTTTCTAAATGCCAAGAATACACATATTACTGAAAGATCTACGACCATCAAAATGCTATGGAGCAGAACAGAATACCTACAGTGCGTGCTTCCTGAAGCTTCCTAGGTCCCAGTCATCAGTACCTGGAGATGTAAGAATGACCCCTGATGGTCAAAGGAGTCAAAAAATGACCAAAGTTCTTCAGCTTGTAAAATAGCAGGGAAACAAATCTTTGCAATGCTTTGGAAACATTTAAACAGCCCCTTCAGGGTATTTAAAGATGAAAAGCGGTAAGAAAGAAAAATAAGTTAGGATGAAAGATAGCATTTTATGCCATTTTCTATTTTAATTAAATACATCTGTTTTAATTAAATACATCATGCTCTAAATTTGTTGAGTTCTGTGTTCATTATCCAGAATATACTTCTTATAGATTCTAATAAGGATATAATTACATATTCTTGTAATTATAATTCAATATACGCCATCTTTGGGCAACACAGACAGGAAATAAATAATGTATATTTCAAGCCTAATTTAATTTTCAGTGATTAAAAAGTAATTAACACCAGTTTAGGCAATCTGTACAATCTCATTTCTTGCCATCTCTTTAATTTCCTTGGAGCTGAAAAAACTAACAGCTTTTTAAATGAAACAAAACAACTGTTGTTTTGGTCTTTCCAGGCTGTTCACAGTAAATCCTGCTATCCTCATGCCTGTAAGTAGTTGTAACAATTCCAGTGAAATCCCTCGCTCAGTATTTAAGTGGAAATGAAATGCAGCCCTTGAGCTGCAGAAGTACAGAGCGAGGCAGAGTCAGAGCCTCTGCTGGGTCCAGCGCAGCAGCTGCTGCCACATGCTCTGCCATGGGGTAGTGGGCCCCTAATGTGTGGGTCTGGCAGCAGCAAGGCCCTGACACACAAGCTCTGCATTGGTATTTTTTATTTGGGCCTTTTTACGCAGAGCATTTGGCTTCTGGTTCCTCTTTTGGATGTTTTCTTGTCTGGCTCCTGTGCTCTCTACTTTTAAAGATATGGGTTACAATGACCAGTTTTTGTTGATGCATGTCTTCCTCCTTCCTTCACTGATCTTCCTTCCTCTTTCTCTACCTCTCTATTTTTCTCTTTGGGCCATATTTGATTTTAGCCAGGCATCTGCTTGTAGTGCTTAAGTGAAGTCACTCTGCTGCTGCTTGTGTAATTCTGGCTTACTGCAGAAGCTAAATTCTAAGTTATAATCTGCCTTTAATTGCAGCAGGGTCAATGTGCTTCTCATCTGTTAAGTGTGAGCAGCAGCGTCCTATTCTGAAATCCCAGGAGAGCAAGCACTTGCTGCAGAGCCCTGCCGTGCTGTGGAGTGCACGTGGACAGACCACGAGAGCAGAACAGGGCAGCTGATACCATAGACTATGGAGATGTTTGCCTGCATTATTTTGTCATGCAGATTTAACTATTTTCTATAGCACAGAGTTAGCACATCTTAAACAGCTGACAGATTTTTTTAAGAGAGTCAGGACTGTTTGTTTTAATAATGTTCGTGCACTTCGAGTGTTGTATCAGTACTAAAGTATGTTTTGGCATCTTACTTTTTCAGACTATTTGGAGATATTAGAACTTCTCTATGTATCTCATTATTAATATATCCACATTACAACACATACATAATTTCTGAGTTCTGTCAGTTCTTTTAAGTTTAAGCTACCAGTTCTACAAAACTTTAACAGGGAATAAGGAGCATACTAATGTTAAGAGATCATTAAAGAAAATTTGCAGACATTCATTCACCAGTCTGTAAGTAATAATAATTGCTCTACCTGTGAATATCTTTGGTAATAAGCTTTTCTGTTTATGTTCTGTAGGGAACAGACAAGGAAAGGGACTGTCAGACTTGACTGCTGTCACTGTTATGATGAAATACCTCCGGTAAGTTGTTTTACAGATCTTTCCACACCAAATTTTTGTCAGTGTAGAGCAAGAATTCCCAAATGCCATTGTTTTGCTTGCTATACTGCTGGTAAATTTTTGCATCTTCAAACACATTCAATTCAATAAGCGATAAATATGCTTTTGCAGCTAATAGGGATTGGCTTTTTATCCTCTGGCTGTTAACCCCAATGACAAATGTGAAAAGGGTCAACCCAGATGGATCTCTTTAGGAGTTTGCACTTTGCTTTTGTATTCTTCCTTGGCATAATATGTACCACAGAAATTGGCCTGTTTGGAAATGCCAAGGTGAATATACTACAGCAATGTGACTGCCAAAAAGTGAAGAATAAGTACCCGTTTAATATTACTAGGAGTAGTTAATTTTCCTGTCTTTCTTTTGTTCAATTTCCGAATGCTTGGTGTTTAGCTGTTGCACGTACACACTTCTTAGCATTTTCATATTCTGCACTTTGTTTTCTTTTCACGGCCCGTCGCCTAGGAATTGATTTTACTTCCCACAAGGAATTCTCCGTAAATAAAATCTTGGGAATAACATTTTAACCTAAACAGTCAATCATTGTAATTCTGTTTATTCACTTAATCAATGGTTTACAGATGATAAAAAATACACCTTGGCTCTGAGACAGTGGGAAACTTATGCAGTCCTAGCCTGAATCCTTTCACACCAGTTGCATAAAGACCCTACGGCAAAGCGTTATTAATAGGAGTTGTTGATAGATGTCAAAACACCGTATTTCTTAACGAATAACTTCTACTTGGGAACATCAACCAGCAGGCACAAATGAGTTGGCCTGGATGGGTGTTCCCATATTCATTTGTATTTATACTAGGGAAATAGTTATTTCAAAAAGCAGTCTTATTTATGTAAAGGTAACACAGTGAGCAATACGGGCATACCATATACTGAGGCACTGGCAGTGAGAAAGTGCCTCAGTCTGCTGTAGGATTGCATTTTAAGTTAATTGCTTCATTTTTTTTGTCATTGCAAGGTTGTGCATATGCATAGCAATTTATGCACGTCACTTTCTGTTGGTTATTAATAAAAGCTTTTGTCATTTTAATGAATAACTTTCATGACATTGAAAGCATATGTTAATAGGTGTAAAATGTAAAGTGTATCTTTAAAAATCAGGAATTACTATCACTAAGGCACTTAGTGGATGGGGGAGGCAGGCCGTTAATGCCAGCGTTCCAGTGATATGTGCTTTAAATACACGGTGTGATCACTTGCTAGTACTCAAAATACCTTACCCACTTCCAGTGCTAAGCAGGAACCAGTGATTAAAAGATTGTTTGTGACCGAGAAGCTGGGGCTAAAGATAAAAAGGGAAACATCATAACAGTTTTTAATTGTATCACTTAGGTGAGAAAAATCTTACCTGATGCTGTTAACCGGCAAGTAAGGTGTCACTGAACAAGTCAGAATGAGAATCTAGGGATGATTCATGTACCCTGAGAACAGTTCTTGTCCAAGAAAATCCTTTTAAAGGTCATGAGTGAACGCTTCGTGCATGAGCAGATTCTGAATGTAGAAACTATTTTCTTGAAAAAGTAACTTCTCGTCCCACTAAGTGAAAAGTTCTTTGTTCCTTCAGTGGAAGAAGGTTTGGCCTGCAACTAGAATTGAATTAAAGGGAAATCTCTGACTGATACTTGTATCTCAAATCCTGCTACTGCAAAGGCCATGTAATCTGAATTACAGAATATGCTTGTACTTAGAAGTGTGAAACACATTTAGAAATAAGCCTTGATGTTTAGACTACACCTATAAGTGTTCTTGGTATGTCTCTTCACTGATCTAAATTCTGACAAAAGAAGTGGGTTGAGGGGTGATTTAATGGGAGGCTAAACTTTTCACATTAAATTCACATTACATGTTATTTTGCATTTCCCAGGAATAATTATTTATATATGTATGATAGTAGATTCTCATAGGGTGTCCTGCTCTGTCAAGGACTTTGAGCATCTAAATATGTTGCAGATTATATTTTGTCACTAACTAAAGTGGATACGTATGCTTAATGAAACAGATTTGATGTCAGTGTATGATGTTATGTTTACTAAATCAGTGCAAAACCATTTTAAAAGTCTTTCAACTCACCTTTTTTAAAAAAAATCTTTTGTGTGAATAAAAGAATACTGTTCAAAACATATTCCTTCTTTGAACAGTTACTTTAAAATTGAGTTCTACGTTTTCCTCCCATTAGAGAAGAGTTGCTTTTAGTGAATCGGTACTCTGTATGTACATAAAAGAAGAACAAGGCTGGCCTCCCTGACTTGTAAGATTAATTTGGTACCTGTATTTTAGCTGGGTTTTTACAAATTATCTACAACTAACTAAAGAAGTCTTTCAAACGAATCTCTTCTCGAAAGGAACCTGTGGAATGCTACAACTTGCACTGGGTTCTGTGAATTGCAAGCAAATAGGGTCAAGTTAAGGATTTTTTTCAACGTGAATAATGTACAGCAGGATCTAGAGTTCTTTTTCTACAGTGTCATCTCTACAGGCCTCAAGGAATTAATAAAACAAACAAACAAAAAACTTACATTATCAGTGAAAACAATGAGCTTAACAGAATGTCTATGAAGAGCGAACCACAGAAGTGTAACCCTTCCTCTTCACTTTTGGAGTAAGACAAGTTTGACATTTATAGATTTTGAGCTTGTACATAGGCTTGTGCAAGAGGTTAAGACAAACAGATAAGGAGCTGGCAAAGTAAAATAGAAGAAGCATAGTCTAGAGTTAAATAATTACTCTGAGTGCTAAGGGTAGTTTCAACCATGTGGGTACACAACTGAAAATGCTGGAAATACATCAGTCTGATAGAAATCCCATATTTGCCTCCTTGCTGAGGTAAATAAAACAAAAGTGATTGATTTTGCTTATGTTGTATACGCTTTCTGCAGTAAGAAGTTAGCATTGATACATTTCTAAAACTCATCTAAGCCTATAATCTTTTCTTTACAATGATCTGAATCAATCCAGTGGGCCTGGAAAATTATTTCCTTCTTTTCTTTAACATGCACAATAGGAATTTCTGTTATGAGTGATATTTCTAGCTGTGATAATAAATTTTCTTAGAACTTGATGAGGAATTGTTTGGATATTGTATTCCAACTGGCTGAAATCAATGTCCATTCTTGAATTTGAAAAGGAAGTATCTAGTATTGATCTCAGATCATTAGTTTGCAAAGAACTAGCAAATGTACTGCTGGGAATAAATCTTTACAAGAAGTGGAGGAGAAGCACCCTAAAACATTTCAGTGATTCAGATATTTTTTTCAGAGGTTCTTCCTCAAGAGGAGCTTTGAATTGAAAATGCTTCCCTTTTTAAAAAGGAGTATTTCATGTTATACTTAGCTTTAAATTTATCCTTGTCTGTTCCCACACTATGAAGCAACTGAATTTAATTGAAGAAACAAACTAAAAAGGAATTTTTTATTTTTTTTTTAATAAATGTTACTCAGGACTGTTGCTCCTTAATGAGAATAGCTAATGTGAAGGAAGATCTTTGCATAACAAAAAGACTGAATTCCAAAACAGTTCCTTATTAACCAGTAAAACAAACTTGCATAAGCATCTGTTTAGTACAGAAAGTACTATCAGTTCTAGAGATCCACAATTATAGTAGGAATTTGTTTTTTTGTTTTTTTGTTTTTTTTTTCCCACTCAGTGTATGTCAAAAATGACTGTTGACAGCAATTATTTAGCCCACGGGTATTTGTCTCTCAGCCCAGTGAACCTCTACAGTCTTCATTATCAGACCTAAATTACAGACCTAACTTACAGGTCTAATGCAGTGGATCTGATCATCCTGAGAACTGTTTGAATTTGTTGCAAATAGAAAATGGCTGCATTTGCAATCAATCCCCTTTGTTTGGATGAGGACAGGAAAATGTCTCACTGAGATAATATTGTTGGATAAATGCAATGGAGGGATTCATGCTTTGGCAGGTAATGACATAAAATTATCCAAATACAATCAGTGGTAGTAGGAATCTTCCTTACCAGTGTTCATACGAACATTTGCCTGGATCCCAAGAGAAAATGGCATTAGGTAAGCTCCAATAATCTCACGAGAAGATGCATCTCTTAGTAAGGAAAAATGCTTCAGAGTTTCATTTAGCCTCAAGAGTGTTACATCAGAAAAAGCAAAGATTTGGGTATCTGATTTAAAATTCATATCCACAAAGCCATGCAGTACTTCTGCACAGCCCAATGGGAGTTTCTGTGTGCCAAGTTTCCATTAAAAAAGTTCTCTTAGGATTTGAATTCATGTTTTGTATACAGTCTGTTGCTACCTCATACATATCTAAACTATGCTGAGGTTTTCGTTTTAAGCAAATATTTGCTGAGCTCATTGGTAAGATTAGGTCTATTTGTTATTCAATTAATTTAATTCCATGTATCCTTCAAGTACTTTCCCCATTTAAACTTCTGTTTAAACACTTGTTCATCTTGTGATTTTTGAACTCACGTTTCATAGGGATGCTTCAATTAGGTGTAGGATGTTATAGGATGAGGCAGTTTCAATCTCTTCTAATTCAAAATAAACAGCTTTACAAAACAATAAGAAAAAGATACAGCTGAATAATAATTTTGTGACTACACAACTTGTGCAGATAGGGGAAGGGAAAGAAGTCTCCAGTTTTTCTTTCCACTCCTGTGAATACTTTACATCAAATATCCTAGCAATAAATGGATTTGAAGTTGAAAGTTGAAAGCTTAAACTTCATGGCTATGGAGAGAATCAGTGGATGTGTAAATATTTATAATAAAGACCAGTGTTTTCAACAGGAAGAATAAAAAGAATCTCATCAGATGTTGTTTAAAACACTAGTTTGCGAATCCTAAGCAATACAATGTTCATAAGTATAAATGGAGCCTCCAAGTCAATTTACATAGTTATGGCACATAACTGCAGAAGCAAAATGGCATTTGGGATGCAGCTGGGTGAAGTGTTGCAGGAAAAAGTGAAGAATCAGGTGATACTGAGGCCAAAGTTGATAGAACTTCCAGAGTTATGTTAGTATCGCTTCCCTGTGAACTGCTTCCACTTCTTTACGTATGACTTGTAGCTCTCAGTCAAACAGGAATTTTAATATGCATTTAAAGTCATCAATGTTGGACGCTTCTGTTCCAGCATCTGACAATAACAGCATTTTGATAGGAAAATATGAGTTTGGAATCTTTTTTTTAAGGAGGTAAAAATTGAATTTGGACCTTTTATACGCTGTTCCAACAAGTGTGATAAGATAAGATCTCTAATTCTTAATAGTCCACAACTAAGACAGTGCTTGTGAAGAAGTTCTGGCACAGGTGCCTAGATTCAGGAAAGAGTTCATATCTGTGAGTATAGAGAAGGTGGAAATGCTTGCTTGGAGTAAACAGGAACATGAGACCCAGCTCGTCCAGGGAATCTTACAGGCAGGTAGGCAAACAGTCATCAGGACCTGCATTTGAACCCCCAGCAGTGCTCAGGCTGGAAGTATTCCTGCTAGCAGTTCAGCTGCCTCTCTTCTTGTTGTAGATTCCACACAGGGATTTGGGCTCTGGAGTTTAAATTAAACCGGTTACTTGAAAGACAATTGTTTCAATGCATGCACCATTTTGTGAAGCTGATCCCTAGCATGTAGCAGCTGGGCTCTCTGTTCCCTCACACTGCTGTTCTGTTACCTCCGTGCATTACAGCAAACCAGAATTGGTGATCCTTAGGAGAGTGACAGGCTAAGAGAAAACAGGAGTCCTGGATTAATTTCTGTTACTGATTTAGCAATATTTACTTGGGGGAAAAAAAATATATATATGTTTTTTTCCTCTTGCTGTTTTTTTGTGTATATAGTATATTATAGTATATAGTATATATATATATATAGTATATATAGTATATATATATATATGTAGTATATAGTATAGTATATAATAGTGTATATTGATATAGTGGTTATAGTGGTATACTAGGAAAAAAAACAAAAAAACAAAAAAACACAGAAGTAGAGACTTTTGAAGTTCCTGAGCTTCCAAAGAGTTGCATGAAACATTTTGTTTTGAAGGGAAGAAGATGGGAGAAAGGGGAACAAGGGGACAATTATGACGTAAAAATACTTTTAATTTTGTTTTCAATTATATCATTACTTGCTAGAAATCCTTCTGGCAAGAAGAGTAACCTGGCAAGCTAGAAATTGAAGAGCTAGGTGAAAAGAAATTACTGGAAGGGTTAAGGCAGCAAGAGAAACACAGAGAGGAAATAAAAGATGAAACTCAATGGCAAAAGGACCTTTTGCTCTAGGTTAATTACTGAAAGACTGGTGTGTCAGACTACAGCCTTTTCACTTCGTACCTGTCAGATCTCCTGTTATAACCTCTTCATCTCACAGTCGTGCATCCTCCTCTGCATACACAATAATCAAAGATATCTCTACTCACTGTTCTTCCCTGCCCTGAGTAAACAGTGTCTGAATATCACATATCTGCTGATAAGAAGATAGTAGGGAGCACGGGTCTGGAGATGTCACTGTATTTACCTTCTGAATTACCTCAAGAAGTTTCAGAGTTGAACATGATAGCAACTATTCTGCATAGTAGGTGCATTTGGTGGAGGCAAGAGGTTCAAATTATGTTTTTCCAGACAGCACTGCTTAAACCGTCTGAAAATGCAGTAAGGAAGGACTATGGTATGTTTAATAGGGGAAAATGCAAAGAAACCAGATGCAGTTTCACTGAACTAGGCAAACTTTTCCTTCCCAGAGCCTCTATGTCCTTTTACTTGTGTCGTGCAACAGAGCAATGCTGACTTGCTTTGGTAGCTAAAAGAGATGTTTCCTTTTCCATGTGTATCTCTAGTGATTTTTTTTTTTTTTTAGTCTGATAAGTAACAGCGTAAGCCAGACCTGAAGTCTATGCCATGGAGCTGACTCAGCTTACAGACAAATACTTTTCCTTAAAAACTCACCCTGCAAAGTCCGACTGTAATCCTAAGGGCATTCTGTGGGTTTGTTGACTTATGCCCAGAAACACAGACTCTGTAGGCTAGCTCTGCCCCTCAGCAATTCTGTGCAACTGCTCCTTTCTGTAATTCTTTTGTCTTCTACAGCCACACCATACCTGCTAAATTCTTCAGGGGTCACAACAATCAGAATTTGGTCTTACAATTATGACTTAGTCAACAGCATTTCATCCAGTTTCATGACTATTTGATTGTACTGCCACTAGTCTCTACCTTATCTAATCACCCAATGGTATTGCTAACGGACTGACAAAAATGCAGATTTGAAAGTATAAACCTTGGTGAGGCAATCCAGTTATTAAAGTCATGCCAAACTGCCTGCAGTATCAGATGTTATCAGAGCTTTTCCATGGGTTCACAGTGTTAGATGCATATTTCTGTGAGCTGGATATTAGTGGCAGCCTTTTGCATCTGTTAGATGCTAATTTGGAAACAAAAAACAGATTGTCATTCCTGTTTTAAAGGCTGAAGGAAGCTGGCATGGTTTCAGCTAGCAGTCTCCTTACTATGAACTTTGCCACTGTCTCCCACAGTATTCTCCTGGAGAAGCTAGCAGCCTATGGCTTGGACAAGCACACTCTTTGCTGGGTAAAGAACTGGCTGGATGGCCAAGACTAGAGAGTGGTGATGAATGGGGCTCAATCCAGCTACTGACTGGTCACTAGCGGTTTTCTTGGGGGGTTAGCATTGGGGGCCTGTCCTCTTCTATATCTTTATTGATGATTTGGATAAGGGAATTGAGTGCACCCTCATAAAGACTGCAGACAACACCAAGCAGAGGGGAGGTGTTGATCTGTCTGAGGGTAGGAAGGTCCTACAGAGGGAGCTGGACAGGATGGATTGATGGGCTGAGGACTACGGGATGAAGTTCCAGAAGGCCAAGTGCGGGTTCCTGCACTTTGACCACAGCAACCCCAGACAATGTTACAGGCTTGGAGTAGAGTGGCTGGAAGACTGTAGAAGAAATAGACCTGGGAGTGCTGGTCAGTTCTTGGCTGAACATGAGCCAGCAGTGTGCCCAGGTAGTGAAGAAGGCCAATGGAATCCTGACTTGTATCAGAAATAGTGTTGCCAGCAGGAGCAGGAAGTGATTGTCCCCCTGTACTCAGAACAGGTGAGGCCGCGCCTCCAGTAGGGTGTTCAGTTCAAAACTGAAAAAAAAGAAGAAAAAAAAAAAAAAAAAGGAAGTGTTAAATGTCTTTGAGAAAGACATTGAGGCCCTGGAGCATGTCCTGAGAAGGGGAACAAAGCTGGTGAGGGGTCTGGAGCACATGTCGCATGTCCTATGAGAAGTGGTTGAGGGAAATGGGATTGTTTAGTCTGGAGGACTCAGGGGAGATCTTATCATTTTCTAGAACTACCTGAAAGGAGATTGTGGCAAGGTGGGGGTCGGCCTCTTCTCGCATGTAACTAGTGATAGAACTAAGGGGAATGGTCTCAAGTTGTTCCAGGGGAGATTCAGGATGGATATCAGGAAAAAATTCTTCCCAGAAAGAGTGACGAGGAAGAGGTTTCCCAGGGACATTCTGGAGTCACCATCCCTGAAGGTGATGAAGGAAAGGGTAGCTGTGGTACTTAAGGACATGATTTAGTGGGGAAATATTAGTGGTAGGTGAGCAGTTGCTGGACTAGATGATCTTAGAGGTCTTTCCCTACCTTAATGATTCTATGAAACTGTTGCAAGAAGGTGGTAGAATCAGAGCCCTGAATCACTGCTGACCAAATTCTGCCTCAGCCCACTTCTCCCTATTTGTTCACATTCATACCTATGTGACCAAGAGGTAGCAAAAGGTCAATGTAGCCTTTAGTAAAGACAGAAAACACAACTCCTGATAAACTCAATAATAAACGATAGGACATCCAGGATGCTTTTCATTTTTAGGTCTCAGAGCATTTCATACAGGTATTACTGTTCCAAGCATAGAGCTATTATTAGGAGCAATCAAGCCTTTTCACAGGTATATTTCATGTAGAACTTTGTTAAAAGAACTTCTCTCCACACGCTGCTTGTTTAAGATTTAAATGTAAAGTGCAAGGAGGGGAGGTGGCAGTTGCTTGTAGCTCACCAATCCAGTGCTGGCTGCCTTTGCGCTTTGCAGCTGGTGGTTTAAGTTGCAGGCATGCAGCTTACCCCTAATTACCACAATTTCCTGTTGAACTCATTTGAAAAGAGTGTTCCTGAGGAAGTTATGAAGACGGCAAGTAAGTTGCTGCCTTAATTTCTGTGTGTATGATTAAGAGTGCTGTTTCATTTATGCCAGTTGCAGCTTATCTACAGTGTTTCTCAGACAGTGATGTCTTTTGGAGGGACGAAGAGACCTGTGCTTCCATGTAACATAGGGGTAGGGTGGGGTTTTCAGCAGTCCTATCAGTATGTTGCTCAGGATCAGCTGTAGAAGGATAAAGGCAACTCTTGCTGAAACTGTGAGGAAAACAGCTTAAATATTCTGTTGCAAGATGCTGCTGCAGCTGAGATATCACATAAGAAAATATAATTACTAGTATATCTACTGTATGATTGTAAGTGTTCCTTAAAGGCAGTAAATGAAAAAAAAAAAAAAAAAAGAATTTCACATGTTCAAACCAGCATGTATTTTAAATTACTGAACTATTTATGTCTTCACTTGGCCTTCCCCAGCCTTGTGAAGCGCAAGCTGGAGACCTCCCTTTCTGTTCACGAAACAGATTTTTCAATAGAAAGGATATTTGTACATTTTTTGCTAGCAGTCATGGCTTCCTGCCTTTGTTAGGGGAAACATGGTGGAGGGAAGCAGCAAGCTTGCTGTCTGTCTGATGCACAGATAACCTGCTCTGGGTGCACAGTTACTACACAGCTTGCGGCACAGATAGGACTAGGTTGACTTTGCCTGCAGTGTCTGTCATGACAGCAATTGCCCTGTTAGCTAGAGCTCAAATGTGTACAAAGAACTAAATATAGCTCTAAAATAAGGGGATTATCTAGAGAGAATATTAGGTGCTGTAGTTTTTTCTGGGTATAAAATGTGTGTGAGGAAATGTTGTGGGAAAGTCTGCGTTGCTAGGCAGTTGTTTTGCTGGTAATATGGGAACTTCGCCAAAGCAGAGCAAGTCATAAAGACTGTTCTTTTCAGGCCACGTTACAGCAGAGAGCCTCAGTAACTTCTTTGCACTCAGTTTTCCTCAGTGTCTGAACATTTAGGAAACCATTTATGTCACATGCCCTCACTCCTTATAGCTGATAAAATACCTGCTACTCTCTTCTCTCCCCTCATCTAAAAACTTTTCCTGTTTTAACACATCTCTGGTCTTCAGTTTTTAAATTTCAGCTTACTCATGCAAAGCTTCAGTCATCACTTCTGCAAGGAGTGAGATTGAGAAAATGCAAGAAAGCTGCTAACTTGAAAACTAAAAAATGCAAGAAAATGAAAGTAAAAATTATTACAGTTTAGTGTATGAAGCAGGTAATTGAGAAAATAATTTAGCTGAATGCTCATCAGTGACACTTTGAATTTCTTTGTTGGGGTTGTTGTTTTAAAAATTAATTCTGCCTAAACTTAAGCAAACTAGAATGCTATCCTAAACAGTTGCACCAACTTAAAATATCAGTAACTGGATGTGCAGTGGCTTATGAAAGCACGAAAAGATTCCTGTAGTTCATATGAAGAACCAGAGTCTTATGAAGGCAATGTCAGTAATAGGAACTAATTTCCATTTCCATTTCTTAGTTAAAGTGGGAGAAAAGTGTATCCTTTGGGCATTGCTCTGCATGTCAGTGAACTGTGCAAGGCAATCTTAGGTATTTCAGTTACAGGATTAGAAATTCAACTCCAGACAGTGGGATGCCAAAGAGCTGTTCTCCAGGAGTTACTGATACTGTACCAGCGCTCTGACTCTGATTTAAAGAAGTGAGAGGATATTTTTCAATCCTAGTTGGTCTCCATCCTTTCCTGTGATTCTGCAAAAAGATTGTTGTCAGACCACAGTAAGAATAGGCACTGATGGGCATCGCCACTGGCACTGCCAGCAGGGCCAAGAGGACAGAGAAGAGTGGAGAAAACTTGCATTCTGAGTCACCTTCCTGATGTCATGTGACAAATTTTAATTTAAAGGATTACTGTAGCTTTGTCTTAGCAGTGCCAACCCAAATCTCTATCTGTGCCAAGCTTGGCAGTAATGGGAATGGTTTGCCATCATTGCTTAGGAGGAGGATGAGTTTCATATAAAGGGAAGCTCTCAGTCCTGATGCCTGCAATGCACAAGCTCCTTGGTGGTTTGAGAAACCAGAAGCTTGGTGTCATCTTTCACAGTTATTATAAGTGCCTGCCTTCATTTGTTTTGACATATTTGCGTTAATATTTCTTAAAGTGTGGATAGAACATTATGGCCTCGTTTTGGCTCATATTTGCTAGTTTTATTTTTAGTTTGCATATTAGCAGAATATAAAAACGTATTTTGTTCATACACTAGTTCAGTGTCTTTCTTCCTGCACCTCATAAATAAGTCAATGTACAGGGTTGTATTACAGAAGCTCTACTAGCTGATAAATAATGCATTTAGTTAGCCATACGATTCTGCACTTGTCTGCCTGCCCAGTGCTCATCTAATTCACATGTTTATTTATTGATAAAGTGTGTAAGTTAAGATTAGATTTTTTTTGCTATACCTCTCATAAAACTCACGCATGTTCTGAACTAGATGCTTCTGCAAAGTTTTTACACAGAGTAATTTATATATAGAAAAAAATATTTCTTTCTTGTCTAATGCCTTTGAGTTTTGTTTTTCTATTATTAATTTTTCTATAAATTAATGAAATGTGGATTTTATAAGCATTGCGTTCTCCTAAACCCAGGTGACTGCCACATGCAGATTCGCTTTTTAAAGATCTTGAAAAGGTATTAGGGCATCTCAGGGGATGGCTATTCTGTGTCCATCGTGTACTTAACATATATGAAATCCTCTCCAGTTGTCTGCATGATTCAGGAAATCAAAGCAAGAGTCTGAAGAGCAGTTTGCAAGAAATATTTGTGTGTTGATATTAGAAGATATCCTGGCCTGTGAAAATACAGTGGGATACTGAAGAATCATATGCATAATAAGCAGGGAAACCCTTAAAAACATTGCAGAAAACTTGAGCAAACAGCTAAAGTGAAAAGAAACCAATCTGTCAGGAACTTTGACGTTGTAAAGTTATTTTTAGATATTCAAGCTGAGAGAGGTATTCAAAATAATGAGGACAAAGAAGGAAGTATTGCCTGGCAGGCTTGAGATCATTAATGCTGTCTTTGATGGTCTCAAGAAAATATTCAAAACAATCAAAATTTATCCAGCATTCAAAATATTCAAAATTTGCATGCATGATAATGATGAGGATTGCATTTTGCTGGAGGAAGTCAAGAGCACTGGCCAGAAGTCTCAGGAAGACAAGGTCTAGAGAGTACGTGGTTCTGAGCAAGATGATGCATAGAAAAAGGAGCTGTTCAGAAAGTCACGTGTTATGTAATACACAGAAAGACAAATGATTCTTAAATAAAGAATGAGGGAAATCAATTCTGCAAATAGTACCTAAGAAAGGCAAGCTGTTGAGCTGCACAAGTCACCATAAGATGGCTGTTCAGTGAGATTAAGTCTTTCTCAAAAGATTCACAGTTCAGAGAAGACTATTTGCAAAATAGGCTGCTGCTCCATGTCTGGAGCTGACAAGACTTGGAAGCTGTTTGGTCTGCTTTGGTAAAGCACGTCACTTGTGAGTTCATAAAGCCTTTTTCTGGAATCACTAGAGGTTGGCAGTGTTGATTCCCAGAAACTTTTCAGACGTTATGAGGTCAGTGATCTTAATCAACAGCCCAGACCAGGCAACCAGTATGAGGTGAAAACTCACAGTAGATAGGATATCTGTTAGCTCCCAGTGCTTTCCTGGTCTTCCTTGAGAAGCTCATAAATGGAATAATAATGGCAAAAAGGATCTCTTGTGCAAAAAAACCGAGAGAATGTAGATTTGAAGAGGAAAGTCAACTGCTTCTTCAGGCTGCTGTGTTACTAGGCCAGCTTATCAATGTGTTCTAGGCATGGCAAAAACAGTGGCCTTCTGGAAAGGAGATAAAGAGAATTATGTGGATATTAAGGGCAGTGGCAGGGCTGATGGGCATCACTTTCCAGCTTATGGCCGCTTCTTCACATAGGTTAGCAATTATTAAAAGAAATCATGAGGAATTGTGCAGCAAAGGCGGTCTTGTCTTATGCAAGGCCTCGACAGAAGGAGATATCAATAATTTTTAACTTGTGATTTACTAAACCCTTAGGAATGTCCAGGAAAAGTTATGTAGAAAATCAGATTTCATTGTCAGTAAATTACTTAACTTTTGTGAGCAGTGCTGGGAGAGTAGGAAAGGGGATTAAAGAAAAAGACAGAAAGTGTATCATATATTGCAATTCAGGCCCCCCTCTAAATGACAGTATCATATCTGTGAAATTCATCAGTTCTTCCTGGCACTATAACTAAAGTTGATCTATTAAAATAGTTCTATCATTTGTTTTGAATCTAAAAATGTTGCTACCAAGGTTTTTAAAGAGAAAATATTTTCCAGTGTGCATCACTGTTACCTAAATTGGGGCTGGACTATGCAGAGCCTTCATCATCCTCTTAGTCATGTCAGGCTTTGGTTATGCCTCCATCTCCTTTTCAAGAGTCTGCCAGGAGGCAAAGGATTGTATTTGAAGATGATTGCATCTACTGCTGACTCTGATGGAAATATGATAGCGTTATCTTTGAATTGAATCTGGAGATTCATGACCCTTGAGGTCCCTTCCAACCCAGGCTGTTCTATCTTTAAAGTATAGATGGGCTGTGTGGGCAGAAGGCATTTATTAAAATATTCCTCTACCTTGTTTAATTAATTTGTATTGCTTAGAGTCTTCGTAGTTTAATTTTTCCAAGAGTTGTCCTTAGATTTATGAGCACCAAGAGTGGTGCCACCTTGTAAGCATTCTTTGGAATAGCTTGTGTAGTGATGTCTTGGGAGGAACAAGGATATAAAGTACTGAAATCTTAGTAGCCCTCATACAAGCCAAAGCCTTTTCTGAGAAGTTCTTAAAAGTGTGTCAGTAAAGTATCCATAAAGGTTATTGATAGGAGGAATGCATACTGAGGTGAAATGCACAGGGAACAAGCATTTGTAAGGCAAAGATCTCAGTAAGAGCTGAAAGTAATAAGTAGATGTAATTACCTGACTCATATGCTCTTCCACTTTTTAAATCCCTTTGATAGCAAAGGTTTAGTTTTGTCCATTACCACATACATTCGTAGCTGCTTCCTGGTTATGAGTCCAGTAAAGATATTTTTCAAAGGCTGATGATGTATTTCTGCTCTCATTTCCTCCTGTGCACATTTGTATGTCACACAAATACTATATAGCTGTATTCTGGTGAATCTTTTGAGAAATAGGAGTTTTAATAGGAGTTTTCCAAGGAGAAGAGTGAAGTTCAGAGAACTGGTGTCTAAAGTTTGAAATGACAATAAAAATTAAGAAACTGAAGCTATGGGGATGCAAAGACTTTTCAGAAAATGAAAAAACTGAACCTTGATCTCTGAGTGCAGCTTTCAAGAACTAATGATTTCCTTCCCCCAGTCCTCCCAGCACATCTGTGCATCTTTTTCTCAAAATAACAAATTATGATGACTGCAGTGCTGAGGGAGAGCCAAAGGACTTGCTAACATATATTCTGTATACCAGTGATGGCTATGTCATACAGAAAAAATGCATGGGATTTTTTTTCCACATTTTTAATAACAATAAACAACAGAGGTCAGGACACTTCCTAAGAATTTACTGACTGTTCTGAGTTAATGTCCTTCATCTTACTTATCAACCAGCATTTGCTCCTATTCCACCATTAATCCGCAGGGAAGGTCCTGCAGCTTGACACCATTTTCCACATAACGGCAATGCAAATCAGTAAAAACGACGTTCACAGAGCAGGTAGAAACACTGCCCGACACATTAAATGCGTGCTATGTACGAGAATAAGTCTGCACAGGACCAGACTAGTTCTTGTGAGATGCAACGCTGCTCTTCTTTTGACATTCAGGGAAACTGATTGACCAGTTCTACCTCTCTTCCATGCAGTAGCCTCATTCACCACAGCCAAACTGGAGCAGGTAGCATTACCTGATACAGCAGTGCCTCAAGCTGTTGTGGCATAGACATGGGGCCTTCTGTGACACTGTTTTGTCCCCTTCTAATATCCAGCCTTAAAATGTATTACATAAATGCATTGTCCTTGATAAGCCTCTGAATGAAATTGTGTTTCCTTTCTGAGAAATTAGAGGCAGAGAATAAGTGCAGCGTAAGAACTGTCTCAGGGAAAGCACAACGGAATTTGACAAAGGAGAACCATGGAAACTTTATAAATAAAGGCAGAATTGTTTATAAATATTTTCCTTTTTTGAGTGTGGGTGTGCGAAGTTGCATTATTTGAATGCACTTTTCTCTCACCACATGTTTTTACCCTCACTGCTGCATGAGGTTCCTACACAAACAGGCACGAGTAATACCATCACCAGGTGCCTACCAGCTGTCCCTGCAGGGAGTCAGGGAGTGCAGCGCTGCTGAGGCACCCGTCAAAATCTAGGATAAACCTGCAGCAGAAGCTGAGCTGTGAGCTGAGCTCTGCCTTCCAGCCAAGCTGGGGAACTCTGGCAGCCCTCTGCTAACATGACTTTGTTCCCAGCAACCAAACCAGGCCTCTTGCTGCTGCCAGCCACTTTGTAGTTACCCTCCTGCTGCTCAAGTGGTTGCAATTGGAGCTTTCAGCACGTAATTCAAAGCTTGTGTGACATGGAGGGTGTTACAGTTTCACATAATAGGAATTATTCTATATTATTATAGAAATTTGAATTTACAAAACAAAGCACTGCAAGCAGTTATGCAAAAAACAACCTTAAAAGACCTTTACTTTCAGACTGAGAGGTGTCTTTATTCCCGCAGCGTCTTCTATTCTTTACAAGCACACCTTTGGATTTCATATGAACTGCCTCACTCCTTGGAATTATGCAGTCCACTCTCAGTGACTCAGCTTCCCAAAGTGCTGGGGATAAAGCTGAGCCCTGGAGAGTGCAGGAGAAGGGCAGGGTACAAAGGGCTGAGCAGGCGTGCAGGGCCAGGCAACGCAGCATGGCATGGCTTGCCACAGCATGGTATGGCACAACACAGCATGGCATGGCATAGCACAGCATGGCATAACATAGAATGGCGCAGTATGACCTGGCACGGTGTGGCACACACAGCACAGTGGAGCAGAACACCAGCACAGAGGTCACATAGCAACAGGAAGCTGCAGCAAAAGGAATTCTCCTCAGAGCAATCACGCAAACAACACTAGCAGAGTGAAGGTGAGCCAGAGGGTAAAGGCACGATCCTCGAAGTGGTCGTAAAGGTAGAAAGAGGAGGAAGCTGAACGGAGACTGTTATTATCTGGAGAAGGAAAGAACATGGGGAAGCCATGCAGGCTCATGAGAGAAAGTGAGCAGAAAAACAATAAGCAGGATTAGTCTCCAGACAGCACAAACTATGTGCCCAGTGACAGGAATGCTGGTAGGTACACAAATATTTCTAGCACTTATTTCTGATAGCTTTCAATATAGTACGCTTTCTGATTTCTGATAGCTTTCAATATAGTATTCAATATATAGAATATAGTACGGTTTTACTGCATTATTATTTAAGGGGATTTGTTTTTCTTTATCAGCACAGTATTAAAATAAGAATAGTAATATGTGTTTAAATCATTTATTTTGGAAATCTATTTTACGTGTGTGAAATAAGCACTTCTCCGGTGAGTGGTATTGCTAGAAACAACGAGGATGAGTAATTCTGTATTAGCATTCTTGGTACTGCTGTGTGGTGAGCCTTAGCCAAGAGACTTTACAGAGTAGCAGAAAACTTTTGCTTTGAAAATTTTGTGGAGCAAATAAACGTGGCAAAGCCTGGGAGATAACAATAGACCTTAGCACTGTCCTTCTGCTTCATTCTCCTTTTATTCTCTGCTGTTCGACCTGAGAAGCAGTGCTGTGTTCCAACAGCCACACATTCCTGTGCTGGGCCCTGTGGGCTGGCAGCAGCGTACGCAGGGAGGAGGCCTGGGCTGTAGCACGGGGCATTCATCTCATCCTCCTCCCACCGAGCCAGAAATGGGCAAAATGCCATGACTTAGGTGACAGGAAAACCGCATATCCTGAATGAAATCTATGACAAAACAGAGTTCTGAAAGCTTGGAGCAGCATCCCAGTGTGCCTTCCAAGACCGTCCTGCCTCCAGCCAGACCAAATATCCACTCATATTTTCCTCAGTTTTATGAATGATTTCCTGGAATTTTCTATTAGTTACGTCACGAGGAAGAAGCACTTGACAAGACTTAACTCAAAAATAATGAAGTTTGTTAAACTGGAAATGCCTTTATTTGTGTAACTGTGGTGACCACAGGGCAGTTTGGGAGGAACTCAGGAGGCACACACAGACTGGGTTGCTGTGCTGGGGCCAGGGCTAGGGCAGTCCCTAGGCTGTGGTAAGTTCTGAAGAAGGAAAGTGGGTGATTGAACTGAGGAGCAGGGCTTGGCACCAGAACCACAGCACAGCTCATCCAGCTTTTGCACAGAAGAAAGTGAGATGGAAGGTCCAGCCTGGAGAAGAGCTGAGTTCTGATCCTCATGTGGGTTACTGGGGTGCAGTGCCTCCCTCTTCTGTTCCCACCTTAACCTGTTAGTTCTTCTGCTTTAAATACTGCTGAAGCTCAAAAGGTACAGCAGACTGTACCAACTTGAATAGTTTTTAGCTCAGCTTGCACATTAATACATACAAAGTATTTGTGTGTGTTTAGCTGAGATGTGAATATACAGCTTATTTGCAATTTTCTACTATATTTCCATAGTATTTTTTTAGTATGCAAAGGTGACGTATGGTTCTTTCATGGTATTCAAGGAGCATTTTGTGTTTTGGCTGGAGGAATCTGCCATTGGTGTTTACTAAGCCCTGCTTGCTTCTTGTACATCAAGGAGCTTTTGCCTCATGCTGCTGGAAGTTGAGGAAGCAACTAAAGCCAAGTGATGAGCTGAGAGGCCTCTTTCTTTGGTCTATTCTTTGTTCAGCCTAAACTCCTCTATTTGTAGGACGTGCAGAGTTATTTGCAAATCCAGGCATTGAGAAGTCAAGAATGTTGCTGTGAGGGCAGCCAGTACCTTTCCCTGAACTGTGAAAGAGCCAAAGCTTGGGGGGTTGTTCAGAGAGAGCAGTTCTAAAGGAATAAACAAGCACCCCAGACAGTTCTTTGTGTTGACTATGGAAGAGACATGAAGGTCAGCTTGTTGTTACTAGTCAAGGCTATAAATGCAGAAATAATTAATCTGTGTTTAATTAGTAGATCATATCTACTAAGGTGTGGTTTCTATGGTCTAATAACTTCCTTTGGTATTTAAATGCTAAAACCAAACTAAATAGTTTAGTAAAACTGAATGCCGAGGTGAAGAGGTAAAAACACACATGATGTACATGGGCTTGTAGTAGGATGATTTTAATTTGACATAAAAAACAGAATGAAAAGGATTTAATATTATTATCAGAGGTTGTTAAATAACACTTGACCAACTTGTCATTAATCAAGTGCCACATTTTAAGTTCTTTTTAAACAGGCTGTTTGTTTCTCTATAGCCTTACAATTATAAAAGTCACCTTTTTATTCAAGAATGATCTTAAAAAGAGCATTGTTTTAATATTGGCTCTCTAGCAGCCAGACAGCCAGGAATAAAATCTGATGTCATGCAAGGTGTCATTTGCAAGGTCGTGTCATGACAAATATGCCTTTTCACAGAACAATTTTCCTGCTGATACATAAGTACTCTGACATTTATGAAAAAATATACTTCAAGGCAAAGGTTCACGTTTTCAGCAAATAACCAAATATTTCTATAGTAATGTATAACTGTTTGCTTTCGGGGGAAATCTTAAATTATACCAACTCTTTTTTCTTCTTCTCAATGACTTAATTGTAGTGAAGGTGAAGTGTTCTACACAGTAGCTGCTGGTGAAGCTGTGAGTAGGTTGCTTTCTGCGCCATTATGAACTAACTGCTTTTTGAATGATGCCCTTTGGTTAAAAAGCATAAGGTTATCTAGAGTGTTACCTTACCCAGCCTGTACATATCCTTGCAACACTCTCTATCTGAAGCTGCAGCAGTTGGGGAGAAGAGACTTCCTGCCACCCCTGTCCTTAGCAGTCTCTCCAGTAGCGTGTTCCTCTCTCCATGTATATTTGCCCTATTGGCTTTCCATCCTGATTTTTATCAGTGTTGGAAATGCATCTATATCTTACCTAGTTCTTTTTAACAGCCTCCTGGGGGCTTCATCATTTAACTTCGCAGAAGGAACTGTGCTACTGAATGCTTCCAGGAAGGGGGCATCCATAACCTTGCTGGTAACCTGTTCCAGTGTCTCACCACCTTCACAGCAAAGAAATTTCTTCCTAATATCTAGTCTAAATCTATCCTCTTCCAGTTTAAAACCATTTTCCCTTGTTCAGTTGTTACATGCCCTTATAAATCTGAGCACCGTTCCTGCTGAATGCCTAATGTATCTTGGGTTCTTGCACTGGCAGATGTGAGGGTGCTCAGATCAAGTTCCTCATAGGGGAAATGTGTCTGAAACATACATCACCATGTCTGTGGACTCACTGCCAGATAAAAAAGTATAGAATCATAGAACTGTTTGAGTTGGAAAGGATCCTAAAATGTCACCTAGTCTAACTCCACTACAATGAATAGGGACACCTACAGCTTGATCAAATTGCTCAGAGCAATTTGCTCAGAGCCCCAGCCTGACTTTGAATGTCTCCAAGGACAAATTTACCACCTCCCTGGGAAACCTGTTCCAGTGCCTCACTACCCTTATTGTAAAAAACGTCTTTATATCCAATCTAAATTTCCTCTCTTTTAGTTTGAAACCGTTTCCCCTTGTCCAACCACAACAGAGGCTACTAAAGAGTTTGTCCCCTGCTTTCTTGTAGCTCCTCTTTAGATACTGAAAGGCCACTATCAGGTGTCCCTGGCTGAACTGCTCCAGCTCTTTTGGCCTGTCCTCATAGGAGAGGTGTTCCACGCTTTGGATCATTTTTATGGTCCTCATCTGAATGTGCTTCAACAGGCCATGTCTCTCCTGTACTGAGGACTCCACATCTTGGTGCAGTATTCCATATTGCAGTATATATTGGTGCAAAACAGAATGACAGGATCACTTCCCTCGACCTGGCTATGCTTCTTTTGATGCAATCCAGGATACTATTGGCTTTCTGGGCTGCAAGGGAAGATTGCTGGCTCATGTCCAGCTTGCCATCCACTAGTACCCTCAAGTCAGCAGGGCTGTGCTCTATCCTTTCATCCCCCAGCTTGTATTGATAGTGGGGATTGCCTTGCCCAGGTGCAAGACCACGTACTTGGATTTGCTGAACTTTGTGAGGTTATCCTGGATCCACTGCTCAAGCCTGTTTAGATCTATCTGGCTGGCATTCTATCCATCGAGTGTATCGACTGCATCATGCAGGTTGGTGTCATCCACAAACTTGGAGAGGGTGCACTCGATCCCACTGTCAATGTAAGTGATAAAGATATTAAAGAGAACCGCCCCCAATACAGACCCCTGAGGAACAGCACTTGCCACTGATCTCCATTCAAACACTGAGCCATTGACCACCACTCTCTGGGTATGGAGGTATTCCTATCCACTCATTCTATTCCTCAACCTAAAGCAACATGACTGCTGACTGAAAGCTGACTCAGTATTAGTAGAAGAAAAAAATACTAAACACCCTGACTTGAAACAGGGTTGTTGTTTTTTTGGTTTTTGTTTTTTTGTTTTTTTTTTTTTGGAGGATGAATCTTGACTTTCTTTCAAATATGTATCAATTTCACCTCTATGGTGAGGACTTATTTTCTTGTTCCATGACTCTGTAATGCAGTGCTGGAAATGGTAAGGCTAAATTACAATTTTACAAAACACATGCAGAATATGGTTCTGTGATTTTAATTGTGCTTTGTTTCCATTATGCAGATACTATAAGTTTGTCTGCAATTTGAAAAAAAAAGAAAAAAAAAGAAAGAAAAAAAAGACTCCATTTACAAGAGTATAAAATAATAGCTATAGGAGAAAAAAATGAAAAATCCAACATTTCTTAATACACAAAATGTATTTTAGTGTTTCCTTTCTGAAAAGAGTCTTTAAAAGTAGTGAATTCTTTATGTTGAGATTACAGTAACTAGTTTTTTTTTTTATGTAGGGCATTTTAGAATAGGATTTACAAGTATAATCTTACTCTATTTTGTGGTCTTTATCTTCTTGTGGTCTGTTGTCAAGGCCCCTGGAGACTTAGAAGTTCTCCAGAGGAGTCTGATTTATTAAGCTTCTTTTGGCCTCCTTTAGATCCCAGGGTTTGTATGGTCTTTCTTTTGGCTCTTAGATAACTTGGAAACTTAGAAAACACTTTCACAATCTCAAATCACACAGAGGAGTTGGTAGGGCCCTTCATGCTTCATAATGAAACGTACCTTCCATTTAGCTGAGGAAGCAAAGGCTGCAGGAGCGGAAGATTTTCAGTACAGGTGACCCATTTTCTCAAGGAGCTGGTAAGTGAAATATTTGAACCTATAAGGGAAATCCTGCATTAGTGCTTAGACTGGTTACAGGAAATGTGAGCTACTTCAACAGAGAAAAAAAATAATAAAATATAGAAGAAAAATCACATTTGGATTGGCAAGCTTTATGTAGAGATCTGGTTCAAACCTTTCACAGAGGTCCCTGGATTTTGAACATAAGCCTTAGCTCATTTCAGAGCTAAGAATGATGTAAAATGAAAAAAAAACAAAAAAACAACCCAACCATAAAGCTACTGATGGAAGGTCGGCACAGCTCGAGTAAACAGTGCATCTCTCCTGAGATGCTTGTATGACTTTTCCTAAACAGAACTTATAGAGACTTGGTGGTGTTGAGCAGACTGCAGCCTTTGTCTGCTGCGGAGCCGGTGCATGTTCTGCAGCTGGGATTCTTCTCATTGATCTGTTCCCTAAAGGGCTCTCAATCTTTGCAATGGAAGCAAAAGATAAAGTGACAGGAAGGTTTTGTTCAGTGCTCTTATTTTCAGAGATGCATTAGGCTGTGCAGAATTAAAAGGAGTAGGGTTTCCTGTTTCTGTTCCACTGTTTTTACAGTGTGCAAATATGGGAGGTGCATATAGCTTTGGTTGTATTTCCTGCAGAAGCACCATGAAGCAGACAGATAAAATAATATAGCTAATTAATTCAGCAGTGTTATCTGAAGGTAGAGTTGAACAACATGAGTGACTGTTAAACTCACTGCCAAATAAAACAGCTTTTGTGAGTGCCCTAGAAAAAATAATCATGAATGTGTTTGTACCACATTTATTTTCTATGTATGTTTTAATATCTTGCTACAGAGGCAAGATTTATCTTTGAGTATTTTCCATTTGCTCTCTAATCTTACCATTAGTCTGTGTACAGATATCTCTTCCCAGCTGTGCTTTTTCTAGTGCTTAAAGCAAAAAGCTATTAAAAATGCCCTTCATCCTGGGAAAATGTTTTGTGATAAGCAATTCTTGGGCCAGTCTGGCTTGAAAGACAACATGTAGCCTTCTTGTCTCTGGAGGACTGGACAGTGTTCTTGGGCACACCCTGGTGCATGGAGAGTTTGTCTCCCTTCAGAAAGTCTACTGCTCTCTCTTAGGGTAAAGTTGCACCTCTTGTCTGGACACCTTGCTCCTTCAAAGCGGCTCTCCGCCATCTGGCAGGATCACTGCCTGCATGTTTGCTGGCAGGACTTTCAGGCAAAAAACTGCTTGATGCACAGGAATTGAGGCTTACTGCAGCAATACGTCCATTTTGCTTGCAAGTTTGGCAAACAAGAATGCAGAGAGGCAGATTGGCTCAGGGGTGACTTCACACACGCTGCCTGGTGCACTGCCAGGCTACCCCAGCTACATGGGGTCCCCAGGCAGGTTAGGGGGCGAATGCCCACTGAGGTGTGAGTACAGGGAGGCAGCCTTGAGGGATCTCTGGAGCCAGGGACTTCAGTCAAGCTTTTCAAGATGCAGTGGAACAAGTCAGCTGTTTGGAGATCCAGGGATCTGCCTGAGAATGAGCTCAAATCTAAATGTTTCTTGATGTTTCCTTCCAGGAAAAAAACTCATTATTTTCCCAGCAATTAGGCACTAGTAAGGGCACTAGTAACTCCAGTTTAGCAATGAAAGTGTGATGTTCGTACCTCTCCTCTCTAAATTTAGTCTAGTCCTGAGCATACAATGCTTTCTATCAGTTCTTTGATAACCCATCATGAATTACACAGTGATTTGTTGAGCTGGAATATATGCAGTGACTCCTCTGGTAAAGCAAGCCAAGAGAATTTATCTGACAAATTTCAGAACAACTAGGAGTGGTGTGTCATTGGAGGTTCATTCAGTTTTGTGAAATCTGTATTCAGTTTGTGAAATGGGCAGATATGGTTTTAAAAATAATTTTATTTTCTTAGAGTTAACACTGCACTGGAAATGCTGTTTGTGTAAATAAGTTTACATTTCATGGAAATGTCTGAGAGAAAGAGATTTCTTGATGTTGGTTCTTTTTTAATTGTATGAATGCCAATCTGAATAGTATAGGAAATTTACTGAAAACAGAAAACCATAAAACCATCATTTGTGGTCCTTGCCTATATGTGTCATGGTTGGATATAATGTGAAGAACATTAATAACGCAGTTGTTTTACATCAGACGACTTTCTGATGGTGCAAAGGAGGCAGACTAGGCCCTGCTGGCCCTATCATTTCTGCTTTGCATCACCTGATGGCATTTTCTCTGATGGATCTCTCTCCTCTCTGTAGTATCTGTAGGACCTTCACTGCAGTTGTCTATTCATGCTGCACTTGGCAGAAAGCTAAGCAAATAGAAGTGCACTGCCCAAAAGAACAGTTTACAATGGCTTTCCATTAATATTCCTTCCCTCTTTTTGGAGAGATCTAGGGGTGAAAACTCAAGTCTGAAATCTGTTATGTATTAAGTGGTTGTTACTGCACAGACATGTCAATATTGATGTAAGGTCCTGTGGTGTGATGGAGCTTTCAAAACAATGTCAACTCCTTAGTGGAAATCAGGCTAACATTTTATGCATTACACTTAAGAGGTCAGTGGCTGTGTGCAATGGCAACATCCTTTGTTTGGTGACCTGGAACCTGATTTGTAAATGCATCTGTCTGGGTTTACATTCATGTGCATTCTTAGTGGGTTTTAGTACTCGTACAAACATATTTAATGAAACAAGCACTTTGATTAGGTTTTGGCCTATTTAAATATTTCACTTTATCTGTCCTCAGCTGCTTCTAGATAACCTTATTTTATTGCTTATCCAGTATAAAAACTTGCCAAGAGCCTCACACTCTAGTGCTGTGACACTAAATTGCTACAGCTTTACTTTCCCACAGAAACATTTGTGGATAGTAATATTTTTGTGCATGTTTTAAAATTGCATTGTATAGTCATTGCTTGTTGACTTCTAGAATCAGTTTAGTAAAAATGTAATGAAAAATTACAGATGCTGGAATTAACATTTAAAAGGTATGGTACTGCAGAAGGAGCAAAACTGTCACCTTAGTGGACTGCTTACATTCTCCATTTTTCAAGATATAGATATGAAAAAATAAAGAAAATTATAGGGCATAAATGCTGGGCAGGTTTTTTAGACAGCACCTTTCAACCCAATTGCAGGAAAGTTGATATAGAAATGACCATTACACAATACTTTTCATTGAGAAGAGTGTCATCCTTATTGAATGGCATCCACATGGTGAAGGATTGAAAGACTGGAAGAACTATTTTGTGCTTTGGACAATTTATTTAATTTTATTTGGCCTCTGTCTTGAAAGAAGTAGCAAATCTAGATTAAAATCCAACTTATTATACACTATAATGAGTAACGTAGGTTAGATTTTAATGACTTTTGCTCTATGGCTCATTTATATTCTGTACGTCACCAGATGGTTATCTATGAAACCGTTTCAAGAAAAAGAGACTCCTATGCACTTGTCAGATGCTGATGGAGTCTGTGGCAAGCAGAAACAGGAGATGTCTCTGGTCCACTCACTGTTCCAGGCTGCACAAAGGGGCTGGGCACACACACAGCATTTCGGATGTGGTCTGGGAATTACATTTGAGCGGTTGGTGCATGACTCTTCAGCTGGAAAGGGGCTCTCTCTCTTGAGAGGGTACTGATAAAGAGAGGACAGATAAAGAAAGAATCATGAGTATTTCACCCTCTTATGTAGTATAAGGCATGCTTAATCAATTCAATGCATTTGACCCCATTGTTACTGGTATTGGAATTTCTGCAGTTCTGTGTTTGTAGGGCACACAACTTTTAGGGACTGAGATATTTCAGTGTAAGAGGAACCCAAAAGCATGGATAAAATTCCATGTCCTGTAGCACTGAAGAACTGAAAATACAGAAATTGATAATTATTCTTGCATTTGACATTCAGCCACCCCATAATACCTTAGTTACTTGTCCATGTTCCTATATGGGCAAAATGATAAAAATAAAACCAAACCATTTAGATTCCAAAGCCATATTCCACAGTCTGGGGCAAGAAGCAAGCCTTACTGATGAACATAAACACCTTAGAGCTGCACCTGCACAAAGAGCCAGTGTTGACTTCTTGGGATCCAGTCAAACATAAACAACAGACTCTGTTCTCAATGAGGGTACAAAAAGTTGAGGAATTTCTGGTTGGGATGCTTTCTAGAAACTGCTTTCTAGGTTGTAGACTGTGCTTTCCTCTGCAAATTACAAATCTACATCTAAATACAATTCACTCAAAGTAGTTAATTTTTTTTTCCATGTGACCTGAAGACAGACATCAAACTTGCTCTCTTGGATTGAAATTGTATGTTTCCCAAATAAACCCCAGTTGGGTCCTGGGATTTCTTTGCTGTCAGAAAGTTCTTAATTGGTATGCACTGAAAATCTGGGGCCTGGCAGACTCAGTGTCCATATTCAGTTTTAGATCAGTTTTGGCTTTCTTTCTTTTTTTTTTCTTTTCTGTGAGAGCTGAGAACGTTGACATTCACTCAGTGTGTTTCCTCTGTGCTGAATTGCCCTACACTGAATAACTAACAAGAGACCAAGGAACACTGTGAAGATATCTTTTCATTGCTTGTGCTCAGATTTTCCTTTCATTGCCAAGATACAGCATCCATTTCCAGCACTAAATGTCATGCACACAATAGCTCTGCTGTCGGTGTGAAAACCTAACTTAACTGGAGGAGGAGGCATAAAAGATCAGATCACATCCTCTGTGTGCAAAACTGTGCAATCTGAAGCATCTGTTTTTTCACAGGCAATTCAAAACAGATTGATTAGACAGGATTGTATCCTAAGGCTTCATTGCCTGCCTGCATAAAGTGTAATTTTTTTTACCATTTTTGAACCATCTCTATATGTCCAGGCACTGAAAGTGATTATGGCCCTTACTTGGCCAAAAGAAGGTAGCATTTGAAGGAAGGTTTGCAGACTGGTGACTTGCCTGCACATTACTGAGCAGTGGATGGATGAACATAAAGGCATACTGTTGCTCTTTGTCTTTATGCAGTTCAGAGCAAACAGTATTTCAGATGTAAAGTTTAAGCAAAATAAGAGGTGGCTTTATCTCACCATTTGCAAGTGGGAGACATCAAATGAGAATTGTACAGGAAAAAAGAAAGCAGAGCCAGCGAACTCCCAGTGCAAGGCAGCATTGAAAAACAAGCAGTAAGTCAGTCACTGAAACAGGAGTAGGACCCAAATCAAATTCTGAATCTCCACCCTTGCAGTTTGACCTTCACTGCATAGTCTGTAAATTGATTCAGAAACTGTATAAATTCCTCGATACAGAAGTGAATAATTTATGAGAATATTTCTCTAGCTTTATATGGTAGGGTGTACATATAATCTCATTTGAAAAATAATATAAGATGCAATGAATACATGATATGCTCTGACATTTAATGGTGTTTGTAAGATATAAGTCTATTTCTAGTGCAGCATAGGCTTAAATAGCCAAGTGGTTTTTATAGGAGATAGGCTGCTGCATTCCTTTACAGTTTGCTAATATGTGCTAGTCTGCTGAAGTAAGCCAGCCCTGTGCTGAATAAAGATATGGGACTCTGTTCATGTATAGGAGAATGTGAATTAACCACCGTACCTTCACTGGAGATCTGTGCATATGTTATGTCTTAAATTGTGAAAAAAAAAGAAAACAATTTAAACAAACTGATTGTTTTCATTAGATACACTCCTAGGATCTGCATATACCTTAGTTTACCCAGCTGAAACTTGAAATAGAAATATGTGTAACTGGAAAATCTTTGTGGTGGGAACTGTAAAATTCCAGTTGTGAAACTTAGTTTATTCTTGTAAAACGGTTTAGTACCTTTGTTTCAAATGTGTTTAAACCATAAATGCTGCTAAGTGTTTGTTTTACTGCTGTTCAGTGCTTTTGGTGTTGCATTACATTAAGAAGCGGAGGCATGCTGTTGGTTGGAATACTGCACGCAATGCTGTTCTGGACTGTTCTGGAAGAACAGAAGCATGAGTTCTCTTTGTATTGGTGAATGTATCAGAGAGATGAGGATACCCAACCGTGTAGTGCCATCACAAGGTAGAAAAGGAAGGAAAAAAATAATCTTTTATGACTGGACTGACATTCAGTCAGTAGGAAAAAAAAACAAACCTAAAACGGTAGAGCAAATGTTAACGAGCCTTCATCTTCAAAATAACTTTGACTTGTTACAAAGCAACTTAAACCAAATTTCTGTGACTCTCTTTCACTACATGATCTGAACAACCCCCCAAAAAACAACATCTGAACTTTTCTAGATGCAGTTGGTGCAGCATTAGCAGGTATTAGACTTTATTCAGAATCCTGCCTTCAATCTCCAAAAATTCAAATTGCACTTAGCTTAGAAAGTTGCTGAGCCAAAGTTTCTGATCCTTTCTTGGATCTTGCTTGTGTAAAACATTCATTTGAGCTAAAACAGGCTCCACCTATCTTGTTCCCACACTTCTCCTGAGAATCATTTTAGGTGAGATTATTGCTGTGATCACTGAATTGGGCAATGTGCAATAGTTCAGATAGAAACATGCAGAAAGCGAAGGAATAATTTTAGTTTGTACAATCTAGGTCTTCAGTAGGAAAATGTTTGCATGTGGTACTATCTAGTCACTTGGAAATACAGATTTACAGAAATATAGATTGTGTGGTGCTTGAGTGTTTAACTCCAGGGGGGATACTACGAGCAGAATTGCAGACCTCTGTGGCTTCTAATGGAAACAAGGACAGATCATGAATGAGGTAGCTAAAGTAGGTTATATTAATGCCCACAAGGAAATATGTCCATTATATTTTTTTCCTGTGGCTTTCTATTTTATCTTTCTCATTTAACAAGAATCCATACACGGAAGGACAAACTGGGGGAGGGAAATAATTCTTTAGGAAATATCCTTTTGCTTTCAGACTAGCTGGATTTTTTCCTCTTTTTTAGAAACCCCAATGCATAGCCAGTGAGCAGTGTCAAATTCTTGGTTTGAATTTCTCTTTGTGTGTTTACCGTCACAAAGAAGATATCAGTTTGTAAGCAAACAGCAGAGCATTGAGCAAGGATGTGTTTTGAAAGACAAGAACAGCTGAGCCTTCTGGAGGCTGTACAGTTTACTGATTCTTGTAATCTCCAGGTTGATTTTGCTTACAGTTACATGTATGTAATTTATCTGCACATCTAATTCTATAAATTAATCCAAAGAGGAATCAGTATAATGCTGCTCTCCAAACTTCCCTCTCCCTCTTTCTAAACTTAAGAGGAAAATTCTCCAAAACTGCATTTTGTCAGAGAAGACTTCTCATTCATGCTCCTTTACTCCCTTTCTCTTCTTTCTTTCCTTTCTTGCTTGCTTTTCCTTCCTTTGTCTCTTTCTTTCATTTCTTATTTTTCCATTTTTTTTGGTTTTCTTTTTCATTTTCTTTACTTTTTTTTTTCCTTTTTTCTTTTTCTTTCACTTTCTTGCCTCTTTACCCACTCTCTCCCTTATTCTGTTCTTTGCCATTCTTTCTTTCATTCTCTCTTTCTAAAGCAACTGCATTCTTCTGGAGCGGGCAAATTACCTTTATGTTTTATTGCCTACTAAATTTTATATGAAGAGAACTTAGGACCTAAAAGAGTTCCTTTTGGAACAGAAGTGGGCCCCCAAAATGGACTGACTGTCCAGATTGCCTTAAGGGAAACAAGAAAAGAAAGATTAGTCACTCTACTTGCTTATTTGCCTAAATTTCACATCAAAAAAGCTTGAACAGCTTCTGAACTCGCAACTTCTTGAAGAGAACACGAAAACTCACAAACCTGACACTAGTAATTTTGTGAAAAGGCATAACTTGATAATACTGATACATGTTTCTTTGTTCAAAATCGTATTTGACTGCTGTTGTTTGGTAAGAATTAACAGTGCACTTCCAGCTGTTCAAGAGACAAATGAAAATTCAGGGCCTCCTACCAGGAGCCTGTTTCTTATTTCTGAAAAGCTAACTAGGCTTTAAATGTGGTTTAGAAGTTGATGTTACTTCAGAACTGTCTTCTTAATTCCCAGAGCTGCTATTCTACAGATGCTGACAATCTCTATACTATATTGCCCACGACTCTTTGTTATCATCTGCTAAAGGTCCAAAATCTCATTTAGCAAGCTACTAATTTGAAGTTCCTTTTTCCTTTTTGGAGACTGAACCAGTCTCCAAACACAAGAGCAAACAACATATCTGTATAGCTATTGGTCAACTAACTCTGCTGCTTTTATTAGAACTCCTTTCAGAGATGCTCACCAATACTTCTGTTTAAGTCAGCCAAGAGGAATTGTAATTGTAATCTTACATCCTTCTCTTTTTTCCAACGGAAAACATAATTTCACCAGGCAAGCTGATATTCTGCCATGCAAGAAAAACACATGGTGTTTGAAAAATTGAAGCTGCCTTCAGTAAAAGCCTCTTTTCAAACGTGTGATTATTCTTTCTCTATTAGCCAACTGTACATACTGTACTGTAGAATTAAAGCATTCAGAAAATAGTATTTAAAAGTATCATGAAAACAGTAATTGTAAATTCATTGTATATCTTACCCATTCTTCATCACTTTTTGTTATAGCTATGCACAGCATAGTTAGTAATTGGACTGTTTTGGTTCTCCCTGTAAAATTTTTGAATAATTTTGTTTAAACGATTGACTTGAAACTGGTTATTAATAATAACATCACTGTATAATATAATATAATATAATATAATATAATATAATATAATATAATATAATACTATATTATATTATATTATTCCATTTTTAATAAAAACTCAGATTACTAAATTAGGAATTGACAATTCTGCAGCTAATAAGTACATTTAGCAAAGTCCTGTAGGAAAGATTTAAATGGGAACACTGTGGTGTGTTTACTGAACTGGAGCAGATGTGTGTCACATCCATTTCCCATCCAACAAGTGCTGCTGTATGACACTGTGACGTTCACAGGGACAGTTCTCTTTTCTGTGCTGTGAAAAAGATGAACAAAGTCTTCCACTCTCTAGATAGATCTATAATAGGAAGACTGTCTGTCAAATCTCAGGAAATTATATGGAGCTAATTTTGTGCTTAGAAAGATAACTGATGAGCATGAGGGAAGGGCTCATTCAGAAATGTCGGCTTTTATTCTTTGCCAAGCAGTCCCACTCTCAGGCAGATTTTGAAAAAGATGGGAAGATGAGAACAGGGGAAAACCTGACCCTGAATTCCTTTGGTAAATGTTGTCTTCTGGGATGGTAAGCTGTGTGATTAAGTTGCCGAACTAATTGGATAATTTATTCTATGGTCCCGTGCGTTTATTCTTTCTGCACAGAATCATTTGAGTTGGTATTGAGGTCCATTCAATTTTTCAAGCTTTTTCAAGTGTGTCTGTACACCCTGCAGATGTATCAAGCTAAGCCTCCATGCACACCAGAGCCATGTGGACCCTAAACCTTTGCCCTTTTCTCCACTAAACTGATAACTCATACCTGCCCTTTTTTGGGTAAATCAGACTACAGTGCATCATAAGGCTTGCAAGTCTGTATTGTGCTGCTCCATATGGAGTCATCATCGTGCTGGGAGGACATGGAACTGTGGGAACATTTGCAGCAACTGAGGTCTGGATACAGTGGCAGTCATTACTTGGAATGGCAAAAAAGATATCTGAGGCCAGCTGCAAGTATGGTTGATTGGGACTCTGCAGGGCCATGCAGGAGATTCCATTTCAATCACTTCTTGTTTGTATTTTAAATGAATAAAGTTTTAGCAATTTAGAGTCTTACTGTATGGTTCAGTTTGAGTCCATATATACACTCATAGAATCATTGAATCCTTAGAGTAGGAAGGGACCTATGAAAACAATCTAGTCCAACTCCCAATTTACCTAATTAAAATTGTATTTTAAAGTAATATGAAAGATTATGCTAACAAAAATGTGGGGAAATATTAGAAACTATTAGATAGAGAAATACAGTTCAGAGACTCTCTAGAAGATGGTTGGAACTTAGTGATTCAACGTGTCTTACAAATTTTTAGGTTTTATTTGAATTCTATAACTTTTTTTAGTGCTTCAGAGCTGGCCTGGAAATACTGCAAGGGAAACCTTGTTCTTAATATTTAATATGCCTCATGATGCTAATAATAATAACAATAAATTGTAGTTATATTTTAATACTTCTGTAGAGACAGTTTCAGTAATTTAAGCAAGATGCACCAAATGCTAAATATAGACCATAGTTAATTTTTTTTTCTGTGTTTTGCTTGTTTTTTACAGAGCTCAGTTTTCTTATCTCTATGTAACCTCTATCCTTAAATCGAAATCTATAAGCTCAAGGATAAATAACATTTACTACAGCGTACAGGAAATGTTACTGTTTGATTAAGTTTAAAGTTTATTACACACTTTCAGTGTTTTATTTTAGAGATCTATTATATTCAACTTTCAGAGATGACACATCATCTTCAAACTCAGAAGTAAAAGACAAGCAGTATCTCCATGCAATTTTATTTATTTATTTTTTTACAATTGTCTATTTCCTCTTCATTTATTTCTCATTTTCTCTTTCTATTTCCTAACAGTATTGGCTTTTTAAAGTAAAGATCCTGTCGCTGGGGCTGCTGGGGCTGTATTCCAGCAGGATCATGTAATGCTTGTGCAGTGTGTAGTCAGCAGTGTCGTCTAGCAAGGGCTTCCAGGAATGAATTAACACAGCATTTACTGGAGCAGTTTGCAGATGGGAATCCTGTGAATAACTGTCTCTTGTGCTTTCTTAATATGCTGCTATTCATTTATCTTTCTATACTGATTTTCATGTCCTATTTCAGTGTATCTTTTTTTCTTTGTACTTTCTTTTCATGGGAGCATATGCGTAATGCTGTAATGTTTGCAAGGACATATCCAATTCTTAACTATTAGGTAGGCTGTTTATCTCTTCAGTTAATCCATTTAATTTGGATGGTTCAAGCTGCTTACCTTGTGAACAGATGATAATCAATGTCCTCTCGAATTGACCCAGAAGATTGTAAAGTTGAGAACAAAATGGTCGAAGTATAGAGAATATCTTATATTAATGTATTAATGTTCTGTATTAATGAGAAAATTAAAATCATGATTCTTCAATTTAATTTTGACTGATGTAACAAGACATCCTTATTTAAGAAATTAGAATGGTAAACTTGGGCATTCACTTATGTGCAATTCTTAAAACACAGGATTCCTGAATTAGTGAAACAGTCTGCAACAATTTAAGCAGTGATGCTTATATACCTGTTATATATATACATTTGAAGAAACATGCTCATTTACAAGCCTAATTTCTTGTTTTCTCTGCGATCAAAGATCAGGTTGCGTGTTTACTGAATTGCTTCCTATATCAATTTCATCACTCAAGCAATGAGTTATAAGTAGAATACTGGAGAAAGTGCTTACAGCCAAGTTAGAGTCTCAAAGTTACTTTTAGTAAACACTCTCGTCTGTGTTAATTTTAAAAGCAAAGCAGTCTAAGAGTACTGTGGTGGATTCATATGTATTGCATATAATAACTGAGGTCCAGTGAAACAAATCTGATGGGCATTGTAGCCAGTACAAACTAGTACTGTCCACTTTTTCATTTAGGTAATTTTCTACTTTTGTTGTTGTTGTTGTTAACTAGATTTCTCTGAAAGTGTATGCCAATCTACATGCTTGTCAGTTTAATGTCAGAATGCTATTAAAATAGTGTCAGATATGAAGCTCAAGACAGAAGGAAATAGTGCACTGCAGCCTCAGGCATAGGAAAAGTAGAGGCTGTTTTGTTGGCCTGCCGGTTCTCCACACCAGGACGTTCCCAGCAGACTGGGAGCAGGTGGCTGCCAGCCTCTATGTGTTGTACAAGGAGTGGGCTGCTTCTGAGATGTCTGCAAGTGGCTTGCTGTGTGGGCTTAAAAATGTCCCATTAAACTGGCTTTTGTTCTACCAGCGTGGAATACCCGCTCATTTCAGTCAAGAAACTCTCACTGCTGAGATAAAGTATTACAACACAGACAAAACAGTTACAGTGTATAGCAACAAACTGTTGTACAATCAGCATAGCAATTGTTGTAGAATCAATGTCAGTGCAGAAAAAAATGGGGCTGTGAGGGTCTTCACAAAGTACATTATATTTATAGTTAGACCATGAAATAATTTTTTCCATGTGACTATTACGTATGGGCGTATGACAGCACAGAGCTGACTAAACCGAGCACTGGCACAGTGCTTTCACTTTACTGAAATTTCATCCCTTTGCAGTAATACAGGGTTTGGCTCAAACACAAGTGACCAGAGAATTTCTTGCTAGTAATGTTCGTAGGCTGTATTACTGACAGGAGTGAACAAACTCCGTATTTTAGGCTATCAGCAGACAAAGATGGGCATTTGGAAGAAATTTCCATTTGCAAATATTAATATAAAGTCACATTGCTAGTTGGTTGATCTCTAGTTTGTTTGGCTGTCCAGTTTAGAATCACTTGTTTTCAATTCTGTATTTCTCAACAGCTTTAGAATTCAGTGGGGGTGTTTGTCAAAAAAAAAAAAAAAAAGGAAAACAGGAATCTGATCCTTTGTTTCAGTGACCGAATACAAGGGACGTGCTTTTTTATTAGACTTTAAAACAGGTAGATTTTAAACAGATCAAGCTAAACAGATCAAGCTAGTTCAGTGCTTCCAATGTGGCAGCTGCTTCCCATTTGTGGTGGAGTTTAATCTACGTAAAGCAGTTTAAAAAAAATCTTCAAATCGTGCTATAGCAACGTCGTCCATTGTTTATCCTTTTGCATTGGTTTATCTATGTGTAGCATGAAGTCAAGGAAGACTGTCTTGAAGTAAAATGTCAACTCTAAGAACTGGAACATTGCTAGCAGCAGTTGGATTGAAAGTCTGGCCTGCAGCGCTGCTGAAGCTTCCTACATTTTAACATAAGTTTAAGCACAGAAAAATAAACACAAAGAAGTTCAGTATTTTCTTAATTCCAAACAAGAAGCGTTTTGGTAATACCATTTTGAAACTGAACTGTGACTGTCTGGTGTGGTGATCTCCTGGCTTAGTGTCTGAAGAATACTAGAAAATACTGTCAAGAACAAAATTATCATTTCTCTTTATTATTATCACAGAAGCCTGTTGGCTGCAACAAGTCTCAAATAGGACCTTTATCAGATGTATCAGCAACAGAACAGATGCAGAATATCACCAAGGGATCTCAATCCACTAGAATATAGGAAAGGAATATCAGTTCATAGGAAGGGAAGGAGATTAAAGTGGGTTCAAGAACAAGAGAACCACAAAGACTGTAAAAAAAGTCATTTAACAGGAACAGAAGATGAATTTATTTAAAAAAGAAAAAAAAAAAAAAAAAAAAAAGTAGTATTTTGTCTAAGTGTTATGTCTTTAAAGATGTTGAATATGTTAGCGAGCTCCACCGGTACTAGGGGAGGAAACTGGCTGTTCCAGTACAGGCAGTCTGCCATGGAATGTGTTAGGAGCCAACCCTGGAAGCTGCCTGCTGCCTCTAGGTTTTTAAATACTCTCTCCATCCCCTTCCAGGCCACTTATTTTTCCCCTTCTTGTCCTTCCGGGAAGGCAATAGAGATGAGGGAAGGTGGAACAGCAGAACTAAAAAAAATTCCCCTTGAGAAAAACACATCTGGGAAACTCCTTGTTTGTTTTACAAGACCCTGATTAGATGCCACTGGATTCCACACCCACAGCGTATTCTTCTTGTGGTATCAGAGTTGATGACTATGGGATTATCATTATAAATCTCTTTGATTATTTTAAAATCTTATGATGAAAAAAATATGATTGTCCTCCCCATCAGTAATGAACCATGTAAACTGCATAACTCCCAAGAGTTTTCCAGCAATGGCTTAAACCAGAACATTTTCAGGCTGAGATTCTCAGATTCTGTAACCCATAATATTAAGAAGAATCTAAAATTTCAGGAGGCTTGTAATAAAACCATAGCTATGGTAACAATTACCTTCTTCATTTTATTCACTGTCATGGTTTCAGCTGCTACTGAAAGAGCAGGGCAAAGCAGGTTCAATTCCATATCAGTTTTTTGCTCCTTTGTGAAAGACATGCTTCCTGATTTATTTGTAGAAAAAGGCAAAAATAAAAGCAGCGCAAACACTATTATTTCCTGATGCCTGCTTTGCAGATACCAGCTGGCACAGTTTATTGTTGATGCTATACAGTGCATGCAATGTAATTTTAGTGGAACATTTCAGTCTTTTATAGATCAACCTGCCCCTACCAGCAGGGTACAGTTTATGAAGTAAGCTAAGCTGTTGTTAGCTACATCCCCCCCAATGCAGTTTAACATCTTGCTTTGTAACACACATAGCTGTTTTCTGGTAAACCAGGAGAAATTGTTTTAAGGCTTTTTAAAGGTCGCTTAGATTTTGCTGGGACATGGTGTTCAGCTTCAGAAGTTGTGGGTGGAGGAAAATGATTTCTGTGCTTAGTGAAAAAAAAAAAAAATCAGTAACTGAAAAATCTGTGATTTTAATTTCCAAGTAATTTAGAAGATGTGTTCACAGAATGCATACGTGCTGGTTCTGACAGAATGCATACATGTTTGATGTTTTAATTAGGCAGTGGAAATAGTCTGCATTTTCCTAGAATGATGTTTAGCTATTTAGCATTAAAGGTTTTTGTTTTCTTTTTTTTTTAAATAATCTTTTAATTCTATTAAATGCAAAAGTAAGCATGTAGAATAAATATTGAACACATTTCTGCCTTTAATCAAAGAAAAAAGACTGCATTCGGAGGTTACATTTCAGCTTAATTTCATTTAGATCATTATATATTTTAGTCAAGAAAAAAAAAGATGTGATTTCTGAACCTAGAGATAGATCACAAATCCTTGGGTAAGATGTGTTGCAAACGACATTAATGAGACAGCATCTGTTTAGTGCCAAGCACTTAAGCTATTACTTTCTTTTGTTGTTGATTCTTCCAAGAGGGTTTTTGTCATGAGGAAAGAAGTGGGGAAAGGGCTTTGCAGACAATAGAAACTTGAGTCCATTCATTGTCTAGAGCATCGCATTTCACAACAATTATACCGGCTGTTTCCACTTAGCATAGATTTACTTGTAAGGCACCACGCTGTGGCTTTCTAAGAGTACCCTAAACTTAATACACCTCTGGAGTGGGGCTGTATTGGGACAGGGATTGCTATACTCCTAAGAGTCAGTCCAAGGGATTTAAAAGGTGGTAAGCTTGTGTAAGTGCTCTTAGTGCAGGTAAGCGTTATGAGGTGCAGAGGCACAAACGAAATGGCCTGGCAGTACCCAGCTTATCTGCTCAGTTGCGCCCTGCAGATTGGAGAGCACAGACTCAAAGGATGGCTTGGGATATCCTCAGGACCCACAAGTGAGGTCCGTGCAAAAGATGTGCCACAGCAGCAATAAACAGCACATGCTTGGCTTTGCAGGAGGTCCATTCCAAACCAATAGCTTTTTTTAAAAGAAGTTTTTGAGAATCTCTGACAAATTCTGCTCCCTGTCTAGAACTATGTACGTAGGCAGACTGCAGATGCAAAACATTTCTGGAAAGTGCATAAATTATTAGCCAGCTGAATGTATTCATAGAGCAAAGCCACTGACTGCAGTTTGGCCCAGTTTCCAGGCAGACACACAGGTTATTTGCTTTAATTCCGTTACAATAAGAATAACTTAAAATCCAATCAAAACAATGAATGTATCCCAGGTTCAGTTATCTAACTGCTTAAAGGGCTTTTTGTTTTTCTTTCTTCTTTCTTTCTTTCTGCTCTGAGCAGTAACATTTTAAAAGCATGAAGGGGTGGGCTCAGACACCTTGGAAAACAAGAAGCTGCTGAGTCAACCTCCCTCTGCAAGCAGCGTGGCAGCAGTGAGTCAGCCAGCCAAACCCATTGTGTTCTGATCTCCTTTATTCACGTTCTTTTTTTCTCTGTAATATTATTCATAAGTGGTTGAGATACATAGAAACTGTATAAAGCTTCCATGAATGGCAGTGCCAAAAATCATAACAAGACTGCAGTGACACATAAGGAGATAAAAGAACTATTATCAGAGCATTTCTGGGCGCACAGCTTTCTGGTGGCACAATATGCCACTGGATTCTTGCAGCTCCATCATAGGACAGCATCACAAACTGCAAGGCTCTGCACTGATAGGGGAGTTTTTCTGCTCACCTGATGCTGCATGCCTTTCTCGGCATTCAGTTTCCTCTCAGGCTGCTGTGTTCCGTTGTGAATACACTATTGGCACATGCTTACCCAGAGTTGAGCAAACTCAACAAAAGAGCATGCAACAGATTTTACACCTAGACAAGTTCTTTATACAAATATCAAACAAAGCTGTTCACGTGTTTCTTGTTCCTGAGTGCTTTACAAGTTATAACACCTTTTACTGCCCCTTCTTACACTCACGTTTACCTGCCTTGCTCTCACTAACATCCATCAGTATCAAAGCTTGCTTGTTGGCTGAAGGGTTGCATGTTTTTGGCTTGATGTTACTGATAATTTACTCTCTTGCATTGTGGCATCTTGAAATTGCTTCCACCCTTCTGTCATTCAGAAGGCCTCCAGAAACATTCCGAATATTCTGATGGAATCTTCTGGAGCAGGTACACACCACTTCTAGTACTGTTGATTTTTGTTCAGCATTTACTTTTGAAGCCTGTTTCTACAACTCTACCTACAAAACAATTATGCTCCCTGGGTTAAATGAGCTAGTGAGGAATGCAGAGTGTCACATCTTTGATGAGAACATAAGGGCTGTATGCAGACAAGAAAAAGGACAACACAATATGCAAGCATTTCTACATGCTCATTCCACCATTTCAGAGCCCTCTCTTTTAATGAGTACGTTATGAATATGTAGCTAGGTGTAAATAAAATATGACATATCAAAATCTAACATAAAATCTCCCAAAGAGATAAAAGCTATTCTGTGACAAAAAGCTACTATTAAAAATGTACTGAGTCAGCAGGAAGTATTTGAGCATATTTGAGCATAGATTTATCAATTGTGGATGTTTTGCATGAATTGCTCCTGTTTCACCTCACTTCTTAGCCCTTTAATGTCCATTGTGCTATGCAATGCTGTCCAAATTTTTCATACATTGGTAATAGTAGTGGGTTTTGTAATTTTGGGATGGTTACATTAAAAGTAGAAGACACCTAAGTATTTTCTCCTTAATTTTACAATCTGTTGGGCAATGACGATCACTGACAGGTTCAGAAGGCATTTTGCAGTGGGGAGCACTGCGCTCCAGTTGCAGACCAGCAACAGCAATGCGAGTGCTGCTGTGGCAGAATTCTCTCTTGATGTATTTTGGCAGCCTCAGAACAGCTTGGTTTGGAAACTTTATACTGTTTTTGACTTATTGCTGACAAGAGCATTTTGTTTCCAGCCCTGTGGCCTAAGCTTGATTGTGATGCTCAGAATTAACTACTCAAGGGAAAGTTGTGATTCTTCTTCCTTTGCACTTCTTTTTTCCTTATGAAGTAGGAAAGTAGGGAATGAAGGGAGTACAGGAAAACTGTGATACTATAATAAACTCTAGTAAGCCTGGATGTATAGGCCTGGGGCACTTCTTTAAAAGGTGTAATTTAGGAGGAAAGCATTTCACCTTTCTTTACTGATGACCCTGATATCAAACTCACTTCCATCATCGTGGAATACGGCCGTACGGGTATTTGCGGGGCCAGACAGCTGCCTGCGAGGCAGCAGCTGCGCTGCAGACCCGTCTCCAGGAGGAGAGCATGGCAGAGCACGGGCAGTGACCCCGTGCTGTATTCTGCCGCTCTCCTCTTCCTTCACCATGGCAGCTTCCCTTTGCCCCTCAGTTTCCAGTTATATTTACTTGTCCTTGCTAACTGACTCTGCATTTGCCTGCCTGGATCGCAGTCTAGATGGGAAGAAAAGGCAGAACGGAGTGCAGCGCTCACGCCCCAGCTCTATGTACCCTGCGGGCAGGCTGAGGAAGTTCCCACTCTCGACGCAAACGGCAGCGCCCAGCTCCTTCTCGGGGCCAGAGCGGCTCCGCGGGCCGGGCCCGGGGAAGCCGACTTCCCCCTTCAGCCTTGGCCTGCCTCCCTCTCGGCCCCAGCTGCCGCTCGCCCCGCGCCCCCTCCCCGTGGGCCGGCTTACGCAAGAGGCTCGCCCCCGAGCGCCGCAGCATCCGCGGGCTCCCTCCCCTGTCCCCGCCCCGCCCCGCTCCGCTCCCAGCTCCGGAGAACCAGGCGGCGGCTGCGGCGGCAGCGCAATAAAGCAAGTTCTGTCTGCGGTGGGGGCGGTCAGCTCCTCCCGCCTGCGCGATCGCGGCCAAGCAGCATGGCCGCGGCGCCCCGGGGGCAGCGAGCCGCGGCGGCAGTCCCCCGCTAATTCCTGTCGCCCGACTGGGCCGCTCGTCCCCCGGCCGGGGCCGGCCAGCGAGCGGCTCCGCGTTGCCGGAGCGCGGCACCATGTGGGGTGGGCTGCAGCCTCAGCTCGGCGCCGGCCCTCGCGGCTACAGGGCGGGTAAGAACCGGGACGTGGGGATGGGGGAGCTGCGGCCGCAGGGATGGGGGCCGCGGGGCCGGCGCCGCTTCCCTTCCCCTCCCTTCCCTTCCCCCGCCTGGCGCGGTCTCGCCGTTCCCTGCCTGCAGCGTGCTCCCGGCGCCCCGCAGCAGCGCCCGTGCCTGCGGAGAAGCGGCTCCTTCGTTCCCTCCCCCGCTCCGCGGAAGGAAGCGCCGCAGCGGCTCCACGAGGGGACGTGGCGGGGAACGACCCCCCGGCTCGGCGGACGCTAATGCAGTTAGTCCGCTTCTATCTTTAGGGCTGATCGGGGTATTTTTCTCTCTTAAATTGCGGCTCAGTGTCTCCTGCCGCGGGGGGAGCCTGCCCGGGGCCGAGGACGGGAGGCCCTCCCCCGGTGCCGCTCGGCGCGCCCCGCTGTGTCTGGAGCGCCGGGGCAAAGCTGCGCTTACCCACGTAATCACGTTCTGTGGATTGGGCCTTTTTTTTTCTTCTTCTTCAGTGTTTTTTTTTTTTTTTTTTTTTTTTTTTCTTGTTACTGTGCCATTGGATAGAAAATCTAAGCAAAAGGCTCGTTGTTTCCTTTTGTGCTTTTTGCTTTACATTATTTAGGTTGCAGCCTGCTCCGGTTGTCGAGATCGTTCAAATCCTATTTTTTGCATCACTTTGCTCTCGGTTTCTGGGCTTTAGATTAGAGTCCGGCTCCCACAGTTTGGCAGGGGGGAGTTTAAATTTGGTGTTAGTCTGGCAGGGAAGATGGCCCATGGGTAAGAGTGCTTGGGATGTAATGGTTGTTTTTGTATAGGTAAGCCCAGATACTAAGGTTTTTTTTGGGGGGGGGGATGCCTTTTTCGTTTTTTTTTTTTTTTTTTTTTTTTTTTAAGACATTGTGGTCTAAATTCAGTGAGCAGAGTTCCTGTGAATACTTTGAGGCTTTTTACTTGCTGAAGTAATGGATCACAGTGTTAAGTCGGTGGTTTGGTTTGGCAGTGCTGTTACAAGTGCAAAAATAACACTCTTGTAATACTTTTTTTTCATTCAGAAATTTGGCATTGTGTTTTAATTTTGGACTTTGGAAGTATGGCTGCATAACGTGTGTTTGGTTGGTTGACGTATTTAAATGGAAGGGATTGTTTTGGTTTCACTTGACAGCGCTTCTCTTGCAAATACAAGAGCTGCTAAGATGTTCTCAGCAGCTGCCTGAATCTCTGCAAATAGCCTAATGTTCACTCCTTATGATTTGAATGAAGGCATTGTTCCTTTTTTTTCTTTACTATTATTATTAATTTCTATGTATAACATGTTTGCCTTGCTGAAGCGTGGTGGATTTTTTTAATGCTTCCTGTACAAAAGCAAAGTTATGTTATCTTTGTGCTGCTGCTTGCCAAGATTGGATATCCTGAACCAAGTGCACAGATCTCAGTGAGTTTGATGGAAACTGCAGGAATTCAGTGTCTCGGTTCTTGACAATTTGTGTTTGGGGCAAGAATACTAAAAGACTGTATCACATGTGTGCACTGCTTGTTCCATTCGCTAGCTTCAGATTGTTAAAAAGGTTGCTGATGTGCATTTTTTACATTTGCTGTATGACTTTGGATTGGGCCATTTGTTACTGCGTGTGGAGCCAAAGTGTTTTCATATAGCAGTTTTCATCAGTTAGTTACTGGATGAATGTTTTCCTTTTGCTACTTTCTCAGAGTCTTCTTCTCAGAGTAGGCTGTGAGATTTGAGAATGTGTTTTGATTTTCTTTGGCCCCCATTCCTCCTCTTTGAATACTTGCAGTTAATGTGAAGTTCAAAATATATTTGTATATGAGTTAGGTAAAAGAAATAATGTAAGGTAGCAAAACTTTTGTAGATAAACCTCCAATTTGAGGTAGGATAGAATAACAGGAAGTAGCAGTTGATAGAAAACTAATGCATAACAATGGAGCTTAAACTTAAGATATAATCTCTGCATTATGGTTGAATCATTGATCTTGCTTTGAAATAGTCCAGAAGTTGTTCTGTGAGATTGTGTAGCTGTGCTAAGGAAGTAGAAAGTATTAAGGTCCATACAGGCATTGTAAAGAAGAACTGATGGCTACAAAGATCCTGTGCTATTGTGTTATTGACAGACTAGGTTTGTTTATTTTTGCTTGAATACAAGCTGTCCAAGGGAAAGTATTTTGTCCACAGTTATGTCCTACTAGGATGCAAGAGTTAAAGAATGAAACATATTCTATCAGAAGAAAAATTCCTCTGGCTTCAAAATTAAATTCTTTAGCAACAGCTCCTCAATATAGATTTTGATGGTATTGGCTTTTAAGTATTTGTTTGGGAATACAACAGTTTTGTTGTCAAATTCAGTTCATTACTGAAAAGCACAACTATATTTTGTTAGTTGTGTGGTAGTCATACGTGGATATGGGATCAGAATTTCTATTTCACTCAAAGTCTTACAATTTGCTTACAGAATTCTTCAGGCATTTGGCTCTGTAACTGCATAAGGAAATTATATATATATTTTTTTCAGTAACAGATATGGATTAATTCTGATTTTTCTTAAAGTGTAACAGGTTGGGTCACTTCATTTTTATTTCTATTTTTATTTTGCTTTTCAATGTGATAGGAGCACATTACCTGAAAAGTTGTGCTGTTCTGTTTGCACACCTCTTTTAGATGGGTGCTATTGGATTTAATGACACGTTTTGCTGCTCAGACAAGAAAAATTGACCCGTACACTCTTATGTCCCCTCCCTGGAAGCATTCAAAGCCAGGCTGGATGGGATTTTGTGCAACTTGGTCTAGTGGGAGGCATCCCTGCTATAATTTTAGCAGTGTAAGAATGTACTATATGGCTGTTCTTAAGGGATAGCAGTGGTTATAACCTCTTGTGTGTTAAATGTTTACTGAAATATCAACTTATGATTTCACATCACAAGAGGACAGTTCTATCCTTTTAGAACTTTAATGAAAGGAAGCAGTAGTTCATCTTAATGATTTCAAGAAGAATGCATTGATTTGAAACAGTTGCACAGAATAAGCATGTAGTAAAAGGCAGCGTGAGCCATCATGTCTGCAGTGGGGGATGGAGGCAAGGGAGGTGTTTGCTGGCGTAAGAGCGCCTGTAGTTTCGGCACTGAACATCTAGGATTTGCCTGCTGAATATTGCTGTTTATGACATGGTAAGATTTTAGCAACAGGCATTTGAGGAGTGTTAAAGGACCTGTGCCGTTCAAAGTATGGACAAGTGGCCAAAGTGGTAATGATATGTGGTGGTAAGGATGGTTGAAAATTGAGGTTATAGCAGATGATCATCTGCCCTTGTTGGAAGCAAAGCCTGTTTGTTGTGGACCAATAAGGAAAAGGGGGACAGTACTATAGATGTGTCCAGTACCAATGCTCTGCCTTGCATGTTCTTTGGATGCTTGCTTTTATTAAATAACTTGCCTGTGGCTTAATGGTAGGACAGTTAAACTAATTTAGTTTCTGTGCTTAGTTGCCTTTTGACTGAAAAAATGCTGACTTGGTTCTAGTTGTCATTTGTTTGTCAGCTGCTCAGACGTGTCCTGAAACTGGCAGTAAAAATCTCACTGTGGCTGCAGTTTGTTTTAAAACACATTCAGGATATTTGCTATGTGACTCAAAAAGTGACTTTCTATTTGCCTTCTATCGTGGACTCACCTTGCCTGGCTGCCAGTCATTCTCACTTTGCTGCTCCACAGCACTAGGGGAAAAACAGGATGGCAGAGTCAGCAGGTTGGGATCTGAGGGAAGAGATCAATCACCGTCACGGGAAATCAGACTCTGCATGGGGGAAATGAACTTAATTTATGGCCAATTAAAATGCACTTGTGCAGTGAGAAGCAAAGACAGAAACAAAACAAACCAACCCATGCAAATCATAAGACCCTTATATTCTCCCTACCCTGCTCCCTTTCTTGGGCCTATCTTCCCTTCGGACAGCACATCCCGATCATACAGGCATTGTGGCTATTCCAAATGGTTAATCTCTGCTGTTCCTTCCCCCTCATGCTTCTCCCCTGCTCTGGTACAGGTCCCTCCTGAGGGATGCAGTCTTCCATGAAACTTGCTGAGGCCTGATCCTATCTCAGCTGCAGAGCTGCTCTGCCGTGGCCATGAAGGCGGCATGGGAGCCTGGAGCGCCTCTTCTCCTTTTCTGACCTAAGTATCTACGGGTCTTTCTCTCACTTCCTCACTTGTGGGCAGTACTTTGCCTTTTCTTACATGTACTTATTGCAGATGCCACCAGCTGTGTGTAGCATGGGGCAGCCCCGTCCACTACTCACAGATGGCACCACTGCAGCCCCCTCTGCCAAGCCCATGACGCCCACCCTGGTACAACTTGTGGAGAAGAATACTGGACCTGCAGAAATTCTGTGTGTTACCCTGTAGCATATTCCTGCCATTGCTAAAGGAGGGTGTTAGAAGGGATCCTGAGGTCTGGTAAGATTACCCAAATGGGAGCTTCTTGCTGTTGAACTGATTGAGGAGGTGCAAAATATGGCTCATGGGAGACTGCAAACCAGCTGCAGAGGCTTGAGAGTGGATAGCCAGAAGATGAGATAGAGATAATTTGGATAAACAAGTTCACGAGAATGTCTGAGTTTATACTTGTCCTGACCATTCCCTCTTTCAGACCAAAACTGCAGACTCCTGTGTAATTGCCTGCAAGATGCTCATTTTCCACAGGCATCTGGCTTTGTCGCCTGGGCTGGAGCATCCTATTGATCGCCCAGCTGTATTCCACTGACCTATTTCTTCACAGCCAGCCATGCTGTAAGTGGCATCACATCCTTCTGTTCGGCTTCACCAGTGACCTTGGCTGTTTTTTGAGAGTCAAATGGCTACTGTAAGAGGAAGCAGTGATGCAAATAAGAGAAGAAGGGTGAGGGTTGAGAATTTATTTACTTTCAAGGCATTATATTCCCTGAAATTTGGAAGATGTAACAATTGCCTGAGCTGGGGTATGTGTGTGAATTGCAGGACATCATTTCCTTTTACAGTTAAAATGATCTAGTAGTAGTTCCTATGCTTCTGGATACTAATGCTCACACATCTTTTCTATTTCCAAGGGGCCTGCTCTGACAGTTGTTCAGCCTTATGTCAAACTGATCTGGGGAACTGGAGGAAGGAGTATACTAATGGTAAACAAATGATAAAGGGGGAATTTACATTTGCCTGACTCCTGCTTGAGCCACTGCAGCAGAAAGAATCTGTGCTGGTGTCAGGCAAGTGTAGAATGACTGATGTCAAATGGGCTAGCTGTAAAGTCATCTTGCAGGTAGTGGGGAGAACTAGTAGTGCAGCCTTGCTTCTCCATTGCAGAGCTGCTGATGACATCAGAAGGACCATAATTAATCCTCAGATGTGCGAAGAAGGCCAAGGAAGATTAAGGGAGAGGATCTGAAAAGTGACATTAATTCTAATGGACTTGCATTCAGGTTAAAACTGGTCCAAAGTAATGGACAATGACTGACAAGGTAGTAGGAGGCTATCTCTGTCTTTCTAAAGAAGAATGGTGCAAGTAGTGTCAAGGAAAAAAGTCCTGCTGCTTCTCTATGTATTAGAATACCTGGAACAAGCTTACATTAAATGTTCCTTTTCAGACTTTTAGCTTTCTAATGTGTTATGAGGTTTACAGTGTCAGGCAAGAAACATTCTTGAATCATCCTGGAGAGAGATCTGAGATTCCTTATAAGGTATCTGTGTGTTTTTAATGTCTGCTTTGTTCCTTTTGTAGCGTAGTTTCCAGATGGTGTGGAAAGCTGCAACTTTTTCAGTGGTTTAGAATAAAAATGGCCTTATTAAAATTTGTGCTTCTTTAAAAGATGGTGCCTTCCCTCTTGCATACTCTTAAGCAAAGATATTTTTGTGTTTGCACATTTTAACCTCTGGTAACATTTCTTTATTTAAGAATGAATGCATATGAAAATGCTTTGTGTAAAAGATTCGGTGACTTGCCCTGATGGAAGGCAGGAAGTGCGAATATAGGAACACTAACGGGCATTGACAGTGCCATTACTTAAAACTTTATCAATCTTGCTAAGAACTGTGGAGAACTCAACTAGCAGTTATGATCTTTACTTGTTTGCTTTGTCATCCTAAATACCAAATTGTTTAAACAGGGGTCTTGTGCGCTTAGTAGAGTTGTTGCAGTAAGAGCTTTCATGTCAGTAGTGATTGCAGTTGTGAAGAAGTTATGAGAACATAAATGACCATTTTTTGGCTGGAAGTATTCTATGTATAGTTTGTCATAACAGTGTACAAAAGAGATATGTATATGTTTTTCTATTTTAAACTACTGTGCTTTCTTTTTAAGTTTCAGAGTATTCTTCCTTGCTTGTTTTGAATATGTATGAGATTTTTCTTTTAAACAGAGAAACCAAGCTTGTTGAAAAATTTTAACTTGTGTCATAAGCCTTAGAAGTTAGAAAAGAAAATCTCCTAATAACTTGCACAAAGTCAGAGTGCCACTCTTTTAACTTAAATATAGGAATTCTCTTGTATGTTATGCAAGTTTCTCTAAATGTGTTCTAAAAATGCAGCCTGAAGGCTCTATCTTTGGTGCATTAATGTTGATTCTGCCATGTGTGTAATGCCTATTAAGCTTCTTTGAAGAAAGATGGAAAAATGATATCGCTATGTTTTGGCAAATTGGTTCCTTGAAATGATGATGATATTTTTTTTTGTCTCTGTCCTTACAATTTCTTTTAGTGCTAAGGATATCTTTAGATCTGATTACAAGGAGAAATTATGTTCCTATTTGAAAAAATGAGGCATTTTTGTAAGTGTGGGAACTGCATAAAGCCATCTACACTTTTTGTTGTTGTTGTTCTTTAACCTATTGTAGAAGTTGTGATTACTTTTTCCTATTCAGAGAGGAATGTGAATGAGGGAGTGAGGAAGAGGCAGTTCTGGTAGAAGAACATTGGAATGGCAAAAAAAAAAAAAAAAAAAAAAAAAAAAAAAAAGAAAGAAACAAGCT